>NW_028237683.1:0-196890 GCF_017979445.1 Akebia trifoliata | reverse complement strand
CATCCAAGAGTTCATTAATGACAGGAATCAGGAACTTGTCCTTAATAGGCTCACGATTAAAGCTTTATAGTCTATAGACTCTACACAAAAGTTTCCACGAGCCATCATTCTTACGAACCAATATAACCGGGATGAGAAGGGACTTTGACTTGGGCGGATTACTCCATTGTGCAACAATTCTTGAACCATCCATTCAATTTCATTTTTCTGGTATTGTGGGTACCTATAAGGTTTCACACTAACAGTTTGGGTGTCGGGCAACAAGGGAATACGATGATCGGGCAACAAGGGAATACGATGATCTTGGGGTCTTGGTGGAGGCAAGTTTTTTGATTCTTAAAAGTCATCCTTGAATTGCATCAGTATGTCCTTGATTTGAGGATGAGTTGGCCCACTATCAACAAGTCCAGTAACACTGCAAATTTGCAAAAGCAGCTTACCATTCACATCGGATTTTTTTCCTACTTCCTTGTTGCCAACAAACTCCATTTCCTTAGGGACTTCCCTTTGAACGTGTAAAGTTTCCCTTCCAGATTGAACTTCATGGTAAGATGAGCAAAGTCCCAAGTGACGGGGCCAAGTTGTTACAACCATTGGGCTCCATTATGGCATCTCAACCACATAAACCTTGCAAATAGAACTCGGCTGAGATTGGAGCCCCTTGAATCACCAATTTTACATTCATGCAACGCCCTTGACTAGGTATTATATCTCCATTGACTACTGCTACTTCGAACCGGCCACCTTTAATACCTTGAGGCCCACCTTTCGAGCAATATTAGGATCCATGAAATTGTGGGTACTTCCCGAATCTACTAGCACCATTATTTGGGCCTTACCCAACAATCCCTTAACTCTCATTGTTTGGGGTGCTAGGGAACCCACCATTGCATGAAGAGATATTTCGGGTTGAAGGGTCGGGTCTTCGTGCTCCACATCATCATCACCTTCGACAATTTCTTCCAGCTCCTCATCAACATTTTCATCAGGCTAGTCCCCATCCATAAGAAATAATTTTTTAACCTTCCATCGATGGCCCATAATGAATTTGTCATTGCAATTATAGCAAAGGCCCTTGTCACGATGCTCCTTAGCTTCTATCAGGGTTAATCTTTTAATGGGTGGTAATTGAGTTTTGTTGTGTCCTGTGCTTGTTGTAAGACGTGTCTTACTCATGTCAGGCTGTGACTGTTGTCGTCGAGCGAGAACTTTCTATTCTTGCATATGTGCAAGACTGATAGCATCAATCATTGAAGTTGGCCGTAGCATTTGAATACTCAGCCTAATATATCCCTTCAATCCTCCAATAAAACAACTTACCATGAAGGATTCATTAAGGCCCTTAGTACAGTTCGCCAACTCCTTGAACTGAGTTTGATATTATTCGACAGAAGTGGTTTGACGAAGCTTTGACGATAGGGCAATGGGATTTTCATATTGTGATGGCTCAACCGATTCAACAAGCCTCAACAACTCTTCCCAACTCGCAATGGCTTTGGATTTATCCATCCTTGGGAACCACTGGAGAGCTTTCCCTAACCTTTGAGAAGTAGGGGTTTGTTGGTGAAATAAAATTGTTCAGCGTGATATAACCAACCCGTGGGATCTTTTCCATCAAATCGAGGAAATTTAATCTGGTTGTTCGAGTTTGGATTGTTCAATCATAATCCCTTGTAGGTGCTTAATGGGTTTGATTTTTGGAACGATCATGTGAGCTTCTCCCTTCCCTTGTGCTTTGGCTGTTGGAAAAGGCTTCAATCTTTGAATCCATGATGGTGACTCTCTGCATCAGTTCGTGAAGCATCTTACCATGGGTTTTGGTTGTCTCCTTGAGCAACCCAATCATCTTGTCTATTTTAGCGTTTCTAGTTGCTTCAGCCATGGCAGAATCATCCATTTTGATAAAAATGTTACATGATCTTCCTTTATTAGTTGTTTTTGAGAACAATGGTTACTTCAAGGGAACCAACCTCCATAAGATAAGTTTTGGACTCGTTACCACATTAGGAAGACTTAAATACACTCCTCTACCACTCCTACATTTCAACAACTTCTCCAGTAACATAACAGCCTAAAACCCACAAGAAACTACCCCTAAACTACTCAATAACCTATGATCTAACTGCCTACTCTTAACTGCTTGCAATTACAACTGAAAAATAAAGAAAGAAGAAACTAAACAGGTAGAAATTGAAGAACGCAGTGGCCTGAACTGCTGCACTGCTCCCACAAAACTGCTACGTGGTTAATCACGTAAAATGCTCATTGAAATTTTAGTGATGTTTGATTATTTGTTCACCTTTCATGGATTTTCCTAGACTTGTTTATGTTGGCCTGTGTTTTTGGTGAACTGGGTATTGTAGAAAATAGGGTGTTGGAGTTTTAAAATTTTCTCAAAAACTGGTGTCATCGATTGTTTTATAAGGGTTCTTTGGTGCAGTTTTAGTGAATATCACGGAGTTTGATTAGTGTCTCGTATTTAGCACCCGCACATGGACAACATGCCATGTATACATTATATCCGTTGATCAGATGCAATGATTTATTTGTAAGCGAATGGAATGTAAAACAACGATAGAGGGAGCCTCCAAAGCAAACTCCAACCGGGCATTTTGAAGATTTGGGCTCTATATCACTATTCATGTCTTTATAGATAGAGCCCGAAGAGAATTTTGAAGTCCCTATCTCTATCACTGTTTACCTTTTTTAAATACCAATTATATCCAATTTTTTTTCTCATAAATACCTAATTTGACCTTTTTTTTTTTAACATGTTTAAATTACCTTTTTTGTTCCCACCCTAGTACATTCCCTTCTATTTTTTGCGAGTGAGTGAATAGTGTTTTAGAGACTCAATAGTGATTTTGAAGCCTGGGCTGGTTGGAGTTCAACGGTGGTTCGCACGAGATGCCAATTTGAAGACAAAATGTGAAGCCCCCGGTTGGAGTTGCTCTAAAGGCTTTCGATGGCAGTAGGGCCTATGTATTTGTTTATCTTCTAGAGGACATGGTGATTATATATCATATCTAATACTGCTTGGCATTCTGAGATCATTCATTATGAATGGTATACACTCTTTCAAATGATTTTGTATATCTCTCTCATTTGCTATTTCATGTTTTACAAACACTTTGTTATAGACTATGTTCAAGAGCAGGAGATGGAAATCGAAGCATTGCAAGCCATCCTTATGGATGAATTTGAAGGTTTGTGATATTGCTAATTTTTAGACTTTCATTCTAAACTATTTCATCATGTTGGTACTCCTCTTGTCCAATTTTGTATGTATTCCCATTTTTGTTGTTGTTTTGTTTCAGAAATTGACTCTAACGATAGTGGATTACACACAGCTAATCGTTGTTTCCAAATTACATTGTCTCCACAGGTAAACTTTGTCTTTCTTCTTGATTTTTTTTTCCTTTTAATCTTAGAGTGTTAATTGACCTATTATTTGATGATCTCCTGTCCATTTGGACTACAATATCTGTGTTGTATGACAATCTCCTATAGGAGCAAATGAGCAATATAATGTTCAATGTTAGCAGCCATATATTTGTTCATGTCTTTTCCATATGGTTATTGATGGCGAATTGAACATGTTTAAGTCCTATCCTTCCCATTTTGGTGAAATCACATTGCTAAAAACTGTGCGAATTCATTGTAGCCAAGAATTGAGAAAAACCTCCTAAAATTAAGAGAACACCTTTTTTGTGAAATCACATCACTGAAATCTGGAAGAAAAATATTTTGATGATATCGCATTGCTAAAAACTGAGAGAAAAAACCCTCTGGTGAAAACACTTCACTTAAAGAATTGAGAGATACCCTGAAAGCAACTCTGTTAAAATCGCTAGGTTAAAATATATCAAAGATAGGATCTGTTTGCTTCAAAAGAACACACAAAATGTAGCAACCACCTTCCATTACATGGAAGATACCCCAAACCTTACTTGCAAAATCACCAAATTGCTAAAATCCCCCCGAGACTTGATCACATGAGGGTATACATACAACCATGTCCAAAAACAATCCTCTACATGGTGGATTTAAATACCAACAAAGTCACAAGCTTCAATCAGATTAAGAAAATCTGATTTTTCAAAATTGAAGAGGAAACATTAAAAAAAGGATGAAAAAGAAGAGAAAAATCAAACTCTTTATAGGATCAAGAAAACCCAAAAGACGTGATTTGTCTGTATCTCTTAGAATCCTGAAAAACATTATAGGAGCACTCAGAACAAAAATGCAGATGTTAAAAGTGACAACATTATGTACAATGCACAATGTTGATAGAGAACTGATGTAGGCCAAATAAATTTGATGGGAGTCATTGAAATGAAATGATGAATACAAATACTCTTAAATGAGTTAATAAATTCATTGTCTTACAATATTTTAATATTACCTTATTCTGTTCTATTAAATATTACTAGCATTTGGAGATGTTGGGCCATCTTTTAATATCAGAACTTTAGCAGGAAATAAAATCTATTTCCCTATCTCTATTTGACTTGTCTACATAATAAGCTATGGGTGGAATAGGTACACCATATTTGGATTCCTTTAGTATGACCAGTGTCCCATTAGAAGCTAGTTTACGATATATCTCCTGTCCAATTCCTTATTGGCTTCCGTAGCAATGGGGCACATGAAAGAACTGTGAAGATACTGATATTTAGGGATTGAATTTTGAGAATATGGTTGGTGAATTGCCTCTTTTCTACTTAATTCCGGGTTTGGTTCTTCAAATTATGATGTGAAGTAAACTACTCGGGTTGGCAGAGAAAGGTTTTTATATGTTAAGACCATTTCTATCTCCCAAGTTTGGTATCCTACATGCTCCATTTACCAATAATCTTGGCATGCATATGAATACATTAGTTAATGGTATGCCAAACAATTGATTTTTTTTTTCTTATGAATGAACTTTCATAAATTTATGAACATGACTTAATAAAATCATTCGGTCATTTTCTAGACTAGATGTTTAGTACTTTAGAAGTATTTAGTAAGATAAGTATCTAAACATACTGCAGTGCAATCACACTTGGTGTATTCTCAACATATTGGTGTATAGCATGTATGTATCAACTTGAAAAACTATGTTATGAAGGTGTCAACTTGCTAAGTTGGTTAAAGTCGGCGAGTGTTGATACCATACCACGATCTGGGTGGTTCAATACCCACCTTCACCTACTAGTTACTGACCACTGATCTCACCTGCCTAGCTTAAAAAAACAACTAGAAATGGTTGTATGCTTCATTTTACAACCTAAAATATGTTTTTTAATAGTATCGATCACTAAAATACTGGTAAAATGCATGGCTTGATAAGTTTTTGAAAAATTCTAAGTGAAGCATTTCGCCTTAGTGAAATTTTCAGTTTTTTTTTTCCTTGACCACAAAACATTCTCTTTAAGATGAAGTTTGTACCTTTTTGTGGCTTCTTTATCTTTTGAGTTGTGCATCAGATTCATCTCTCAAGATCTTTGGTCTCTTCCCAAATCCAATAAGGAGATTGGATTATCCATGCAGTTATGCCTTCCTCGAATAGGAATTCAAGTTCTGAATGACCTTGGCTTTCCTCCCCTAATTTGATTGATTCTCTATTCCTTTTCTATTTTACCTACCTGATATTAATAAATCCATGGATCTATAAATTCATTTCTGACAATTGAACCATTATTAATAAGTAAAAGCTTGTGAGGCATATGGCCCATCTAGAGGCTTTGCGAAAGGCTTATACCTCACGCCCTCTACCCTCCCACCCCCCCCCACCCAAAAAAAAAAAAAAAAAGAAAATAAAAGAAAAAAGAAAAACACACACACACACACACACACACAAGCCTTAAGTAAATAATAAGGTATTCTTGATTAAATAACATTAACAAAACATCCATTCCCTATATGGAATGGATCAACACTTTTCTTTTTTAACCATAGATTTTCATTTTTTTTCCTTTTTAGTAAAAACTTTCAGCATTCAATTAAAAAGGAAAGCACTCAATGCGACTTTCGCCCACACACCTTGTTCATGCTCATGCCTCAGGTCAATGAAGTGTCTTGCCCCATGCCTCCATGTTTAGGAACATTGCAAAATACGATGTGAACGGGATTAAAAGACATTTATAGAGTCAATCCATCTAGGTCCCAGCTAGCTTAGTTGGTAAAGTCTATGTGTACCGTAGACCTGGGTTCATTTCCCACCATCACCGAGTTAGGGATCTCATTAAAAACAGGCTTGCTGATTAAAAAATAAAAATATAAAAAAACAGAGTCAATCCATTTAGATGTGCTGTTTTCCTTATGTTCAGTTCATTTTTTTGTTGATTAACACACCCTATAGCACATAGAAGGAAAACTGACCATTGTAAGTGAAATTATATTATAGAATTGCACTAACCCAATTTATCTTTATTGGTCTTAATTTACTGATATTGTACCAGAGAGAATCCTATTCAATTCCAATTAATTACTTTAGCCAGAAAGAACTATGCGTGGCATTTCCAAGTTCAAAGAACCATGATGCATGAGTATTTTCATTTGGAGGCTTTTTTTCCCCTTACCTATTAAACACATTAGGTCAATTGTGAAGACTTCTGTGTTCTGCCAATGCATGCCATGGTTGTATTGAACTCAAAGCATAGGTCGGTTTTTCATTGAAAGTTTGTATGTCACTCTGCAAGCGCAGACAATATTGCAATGAGGAAATGTCTAGGGCTTCTACTAATGCTTGCTTCTTAAAATTTGGGATGTCCCGCTTCGTTTCAGATTTTCTTACATTGTTGTTGCTGTTCTGTTCCAGGATGATGATGCAGATGAGTCTACGACTACTCCAGGTTTCATATTTTGGCCACTATCATAGTTGACTACTTTTTTTAAAGAAACAAATAACATCAAGTTCAACTCTATATTTATTTACCTGTGTAATTCGCTGATTAGTTTAATAAGTTTCCCAACTACATGAGCTGAGCTTTGATAATTTTTTTTATTGCAGTTCAACTAGCTTTAATTTTTTCACACACTGAAAAGTATCCAGATGATCCGCCACTTTTGAATGTTAAAAGGTTGGTAAAAAATGCATCCATGTGTGCTTGTCAATGAGCCAAGAAAAAAAATTGTCTTGCACACTTGTCACTTTTTTATCATCAAAATCTTCTTCTTCTTTTAAAAAAATAAAAAAATACCCCTTATTATTTTGAACTCTTCTGATCTAGCATAGTTGAAAAATAATCAATCGAGAGCCCTGTACATTCTTGAAAGTGATATTTAAGGATAGTAGCCGCCATCAAATAGATATATGTGCCTTCAAGAAAGCGAGTCCAAAACAGTGATCCACCTCTTGGATGGAACACGGTTCCAAATTAGATAATTTAATCATAATCGTGCTTTTTTTTTGAGACCAATTCTTATAATTCTAACCACACAAAATAAAGCAAGTGATAGGATGGTTTAGATTATCGAATCATTGTAGTTTCTGGATTGTGATCTATCCTAAAGGCAGCCATCATTGTACTTTGGATAATTTAATCTTGGGAGGTTGGGTTAGTCCAAATTTTTGTTTTCTGTGCAAAAGAGACGTGGAATCGCCTAATCACATCTTATTACATTGTTCTTTCTCTCGTGATATTTGGATGCAATTTCTTCTCTTATTTCAGATTTCTTGGGTTTTTCCTCATGTGTTCTCTCTCTTTCGGAAGGTTGGGCTTTTAATATTTTTTCATTTAGAAAAAGTGATCTCTGGGCAATCCTTCCTTCAGCCATTGGTTGGGGTCTTTGGAGGGAGAGAAACAAAAGAGTGTTCCAGAGGAAGGAGAGTACTTCCCAAGATGTGTTCTTGGAGATTTTGGGCCGCCTTCTTTACGTTTGGTAGAAACTTAATAGAGATTTCATTGGGGTTTTGTTGGAGGATTTCATTTTTAGGTGGGATATGCTTTGTGAAGCATAGTTGTATAGGGTTTCGTTTTCCTTGTTTCGCTTTTTTTTTTGGCTTAGTTCATGTTGTCTTGGGAGCCAACTCGACCTCCTTGCTTTTTTTCTTTTTTCTTTTTTCTGAATAAAATTTACACGTATAAAAGAAAAGACAAGAAAATATGTCCAACTGAAATGGCTAAGTATCCACTATAACCTATACTAAATGGTTAAAAGACTTTTGAAGGGCCTTAGCCCTATGTAAATTATTTTCTGACCCACTAAATTTGATTTTTATGCAGTTTACGAGGAATACAGGCAGAAGATCTTAAAATTTTAAAACATAAACTTGAGCAGGAGGTAATTTTCTCAGGCTTTAGCCAAATTTTATTTATAAAATGTTCTACAGCTGCTTCTATTCCCTCGTTCTGGTCTTGGAGTGTATTCATTTTCAACTTATTCGATGCTCGCATAATATAGCTATCGGGAAAAGCACTTTTCATGTGAAGCTAGGTGTTGCCTAGAAAACACATTAGGATACTGGTATGATGAGGTTTATTGAAGAGGGAAATTCCATGGAAATAAGTTGGAAAATGATAGTTTTAAATGGAAAACGTCTTGAAGTATCGTGGAACAAAAATTGGTTGGTGGATCTGTTTGTAAATGCCATTGATGTTTGTAGAAGTGGTCATCTCTTGTGACGATAATATAATCGAGATCGACTTTGACAAGCAGATTGGAAGTGCCATTTGAGTCATGGTGAACAAATACTAAGTGGTTGATTTGACGAGTGAAGCTGTAGGCAATGACAACCCTCCCCAATTTATCAACCCATGATCGAGGCTATTGCTTGAGGTCATAATAGCTTTCTTTAGTTTGCATCATTGTACCTTCTCCTTGATCAACAATGCCAGAGGAAAGGACTTGTACACCTCCTCAATGGAGAAATGCATTATTGTCATCGAGCTGTCTAATGATATCAAAACAAAAGATTGATACTCACAGTATTAGCGGCAATCTTTGTGTGAAGAATTGGGAAAAGTAATTGTCAAGTCTCTTTTTGAGAGCTTGGCAGGTATTTATATTAACAAAAGAGTTGATGAACATAAGTCACATAAGAAACAAAAAGATAAAAGCTAGTATTAAAACAACTAGGGCTGAAATATACTGAAATAGCTAGATTATTTTCAATACTCTCCCTCATGTTGGGGCAAATACGTCAACTAAACCCAGCTTGACAATATGAGAATTAGTGATAGGACCAATAGATTTCGTAAGCATGTTGGCAAGCTAATCTGAAGAAGGTACAAAGACTGTTTGAAGATCATCATATCGAACTTTCTCCCTGAGAAAGTGAACATCAACCTCAATATGCTTAATTTTTTTATGAAGAACTGAGTTAGAAACAAGCATGATAGCAGACTTGTTGTCATAAAACAAAGTGGAGGAACCAGAAATAGGAAATCCCAACTTTGTCAGCAAAGATTGAAGCCAAATAAGTTTACATGTGCCAAGGGCTATAACATGATACTCAGCTTCAGCAGAAGGACTAGAAATCATATTTTATTTCTTTCCTTTCCACGAGATTAGGTTATCACAATAGAAAGTACAGAAACTAGAGGTAGATCTCTTATATGTAAGAGAACCAACATAATTAGCACCTGTGAAACAAGACAAATGTGGCTAAGCAGTGAAAGGGTAGAAAAGTCTAAGGCCAGGACGCGACTTCAAGTAACGAAGAATACGATAAACGACATCAAAATGAGAAGTACATGCATGAACTGATTTATCACACTAACCGCAAAGGACAAATCCGGTCTAGTGTTAGTCAAATAAATCAGACGACTTACGAGTCTCTGATAAGAAAAAAGATCTGATATAAGATCAACAGATTCGGCATGAAGATGATGATTCTGATCCATAGGGGAGGAGGTAAGACAACAACTAAGCATCCTAGTGTTTTAAAGAAGATCTAATGTGTATTTGCACTGAGATAGTGAAATACCATGGCGAGAGTGGGTCACTTCTATCCCCAATAAGTACTTGAGTGGACCCAAGTCCTTAACCTCAAAAAAACGACCCAATAGCATCTTAACTTTGTTAATCCACTATGCATCATCTTCAGTCACGATAATATCATCCACCTAAACCAAGACAATGGTGCAACAACCATCCACTCCTCGACAAACAAAACAAGTATGATCTGAGTGACACGTACAAAACTCTATAGATAAAATAACATCAGAAAATCGTTGAGACCAGGTTCGCGGGGACTGCTTCAGGCCATACAAAGATTTAAGAAAGCGGCATAGCTACCCAGAATACTCCCCTTGAAGACGAAATCTAGGAGGATCCATATAAATAACCTTAGTCAAATCATCATTAAAAAAAATGTTCTTCACATTGAGTTGGTGAAGTGGCCAGGAGTGTCACGCAATTAAAGAGATAAGAAGTCGAATAGTTGAAAGTTTGACGATAGGAGTAAATGTGGCACCAAAATCTTTTACTGGAGTTTGTGTTAACCCCTTAGCAACTAGGTGTGCTTTATGTCGATCAATAGTGCCATCGGTGAGATATTTCATACGAAAGACCCATTTACAACTAATGGTCCGCTCCTCAGATGAAAGGGTAATGAGCTCCCAGGTATTATTTTTCTGCAAAACATCCATCTTAGCAGTCATAGCTTTAGTCCACTGAGGGTCTCGCAAAACCTATAATACAGATCAAGGAATCCGAATAGAATCAATGACTGCAAGGTAGGCTTGATAAGAGGAAGAAAGACCCTGATAGGAAACAAACTAAGCAATAGGATGATTAGTCACACATTCCCGCTTACTTTTGCGAGTGACAATAGGCAAGTAAGAGTCAGAAATAGAAGGGATAAGAATTGGTATATGTGTAGAGGTAGGAGATGATATACTTGAATCCAAGGAAGAGGTTGGCAAGGGTGGAGAAGGGCGAAGGTGATGAATGTAGATCTTAAGCATCGACGAAGATGGAAAAAAGACTAGAGAAGATAACACTATAGGAGACGGGTCCTGCAAAATAGAAGAGTCCTGCAAAGTAGATGTGGCATGAAAATAAGGAACATTTTCAAAGAAAATAATATCAAGAGAGTATATGACACGGTAAAAAATTAGATCATAACACCGATACCCCTTTGACATAGAGTAATCCAAGAAAACGCATTGAATGACTTTGTCATCTAATTTTGTGCGATTGAGAGTCCTGTCTTGAATAAAGCACTTGTACCCAAAGACTCGAGGTGTAATGGGGAAGATAATACTATTATATTGAAGGACATAAAGAGGTACCTGTCCCTCTAAGGTGCGATTTGGAACGTGATTGAGAAGAAAAGTTGCAGTAAGGACTGCCATATTCCAATATGCCTTAGGAACATGCACTCTTCGAAGAAGACAGCGGGCAATGTTCATGAGGTGGCGATTGTTTTATTCTGTCGCTCCGTTCTGCTCAAGAGAATAAGGACAAGTCAACTAGTGAAGCATACCATGCTCATGACGATGGAAACGAATCCCATTAGATATATAGTCCCCCCCATTATCAGACCGAAGAGATTTAATAGTGATATTGTACTGAGTCTAAATCATTTTAAGAAAATTAACAAAAATAGGGAGGACCCAGAACAAGAATGCATCAGATAAACCAAGTACAACGAGGATAATCATCTATAAATATAATATAATATCTATGACCATTAAAAGCAGTAACAGGGGTAGGGGGACATCATAATGAACTAAATTAAATATAACATTAATTCGATGCATACGAGGAATATAAGTACGCGTGTGGTTAGAAAGTTCACACAAAACACTGAAATTTGTGCCACTACAAACAATTTTTAAAGCAGGAAATGAAGAACATAAGTGTTGAAAATTGACATGTCTTAAGTGAGCATGCCATAGATCTAGAATTTGAGATGAAAACGTGTGGCTTTTAGAGGACGGAAGTACAGAAGTTGGAACAACAGTAGATTGAGATCTAAACAAGTACAACCCATCCCTCTCATACCCCTTATCAAAAATCATTTTCGAAGTCATGTCCTAAAAAAGATAGTAAGTAGGAGAAAAAGTAACTGAGCAATTTAGAGATTTAGTAATACTACTCACAGACAAAAGATTAAGAGATAGGTGAGGGACATGAAACACAAAGTCTAGGGAAATCCCAGGGATAAAGGGATGATACCCTTGTTGTGGATAGGTGTAAGAGATTTATCAGCAAGACAAACCTCCCTATGAGTGGTAGGAAAAGTAGAAGTAAAACCGGTCATGTGATTAGAGGAACTAGAATCAATAACCTATTTCAGAGGAGCAGAGCCAGACTGAGTGACATGAAAAGTAGAGGATGTGTAGGCGTAGTAATTAAGGCCATAGTTGAAGATGAGTGAGTGTGAGCATGAATCTGATTCCAGACAATAGTGGCAATCTGAGTCTGTAGCTGTTGCAAATCAATAGAGCCAAGTGAAGAAGGAGGATTAGTGAGAGGAATGAATGATGACTCCACTATAGCGGCACGTGGAGCAGACTGTCCCAAAGTTGGAGTGGTAGGAGATCGTAACAGATGGGGATAAAGTTGAAAGCAATGTGCTTTTTCATAGTCAGTCTTCCCACAGTGACTGCAAGTAAGGCCACTCCCTTTACCACGACTAGGACTGCCAGATCTCGGGATTCGAGAGTCAAAAAAACTCGAGTTGATTGCAAGAGCCATTTGATTCGTAGCTGGAGTAAAAAGAATACCAGGGGCCTGAGTCCGAGAAGGAATAATATGACGACAATGCTCATCACTGTCAATGGTCGCAAATATCTCAAATAAAAAAGGTTAAGGAGTGGTGTTGAGAATCTGTGTTCGACGTGCCTCAAACTCAGGATGTAAACTCATAAGAAACTGGTAGGTCTGATGTCTAGCAACCCTCTTTACCATATACCTGACTGCCTTTGTAGACAACTTAACCATAGACTCATAATGAAAACGTTCCTCCCAACGTGACTGAAGAAATCCAAAGTAATCAGCTACACTCTGAGCTCTTTGGGTAGTCTGGGCAATGTCTCGATAAAGCTTGTAAATCATTGAGTCATTTTTGGTATGCACATATGTCTGAGTAAGTGCTGACCACAAAGATGAGACAGTCTCATGGTATAGATGCACTGTTCCATAGAGTTAAATAACCAACCAAGGATAGTGCAGTTGTCGATCTCTCATGATTCAAATTTGGGATCAGTAAGGGGTGGTTTAGTAACGGTGCTTGAGAGCCATCCAAATTTGTCTCTATTGCTCCAATAAAGTTGCACATATCGAGACCATGACTGAAAATTCTGACCATCGAGAATAGTAGTGGTAATATGTTGGGCTGAAGAATTTGCCCCAATAATAGAGTTGGAAATCGTGGTTGCTTGCTCCGAATTCATTGCTTTGGCTTGAAGAAACCAGAGAGGGAATAAGCCACAAAGCAACGAATAGCTATAGTTCACAAAAAAAATGGACTTAAAAGGAAAATCTCATAGTAGCAAAATTGCAGAACACCACACTCTGCTGTTGCTGTCGCAGGGTTTTCAAACACACCATAGAGACTCCAAAAAACCATTACTGCTGCTATCGTAGATCTTCAAGGGCACCCCAGGTGCTGTCGCAAGCCTCCACAAGCTATGCAGTTGCTGCCATAGGCCTCCAAAGACACCCACAAACACTGTTGCTGTCGTAAGCCTCCTCTAATTATGCAGTTGCTGCTGCAGGTCTCCAAAGGCACCCACAGACTCTACTGCTGCCCACAGACCTTGCTGCTGCTGTCACAGACCTTGCTGCTGCTGTTGCAGGTCTCCAAGGGTACCCCAAGTGTTGTTGCAAGCCTCCACATGCGATGCAGTTGCTGCTGCAGGTCTCCAAAGGTTATGCTACTGCTGTTGCAGGTTTCTAAAGGCACCCTGGTGCTGTTCCAAGCCTCCAGAATCCCTGCAGTTTCTGCCGTAACTCTTCAAAGGCAAAAAGATGAATAATCTTAAGGAGAAACCCTAACGTAGGGCAAAAAATGAATAGAAAAAGCCTATCATAGGCAGAAACCCTATTGTAGGGTAAGAGACATTGCGTGGAAAAACTATTGCAATTTTGATCAAATCCCTATTGCAACATGCGATAACGGGAATAAGAAACAAAAGGAAAAAAAGGCCCCCGAAGGGGAGAAGGTCTAATGAAGCTGCTATAGGTTAGTAGGTCTCAAGGTCTAGGGAATAAAGGGGAGAAGAAAAAAGAGAAGAAGGGACAAAAAGCAAAGAGGGGAACCAATGAGGGGGGACAAAAATCCTTGAGCTCTGATTCCAAGAAGAATTGAGAAAAGTAATTGTCAAGTCTTTTTTTGAGAGCTTGGCAGGTATTTATATTAATAAAAGAGTTAATGGAAATAAATGCCCTTACACATAAGAAACATAAAAAAATAAAAGCTATTACTAAAACAACTAGGACTGAAATATACTGAAATAACTAGATTATTTCCAATAGTCTATAGGTCATAGACCTACACAACTCCTTTAGCCACCAAGTGGTATTTTTGTCATGAATGGAACCATGAAGCTTGACTTCTGGGACAGGACCCATTTTCAACTCACAAGCCTCTACTCCCTTTTTAATATAGTGGTTACTCTTTGGAAAATATTTCTCACACGATCAGTGGATTTATTGCATTGCTGCCATCCATAGTACAAGAAAGGGCTTAGAGGAAGGATTTTGATGAGATGAGATCCCTAAAATAAAATAACAAATGCCAAAAGCATTTTCTTAGTAACAAAGCATTTTTATGTGTTAACACAATATTGTAGATTGAGCGAGCACTTCAAATTCTTCAAGGGGAAGCCCAATAGGCCTGAGGATAATGGATTTTCATCCTTCAAGCCTTCTTATGGTTATCAAGACGAATTGGGTTAACAAGGTCATGGTGGACCTTGTATTTTTGACAAGGTTGTGGCATACAAGAAAAAGATGTCGAAGATATCTAGTACTCCCTTCAAATTGATAGAATTGGTTGATTTGGTTGTTGTAATCATTAAGAAATCCTTTCTTTGTTGATAAATGAAACACACGTTAAGAGGGATGAAACTCGAAAGATGTATTTTTTATAAGTAAGAAATTTCATTATGAGGAAGAAAAGGTGAATGAGGAAACCAACCCAAATACAAGAACCAAAACAATGACCCACTGCATCATAGTTAAATTACAAAACCTATCTAATTAAAAATCTTCAAAAATACCCCTTTAAAGTCCTTTCCCCATAAATTCAAGGGACCCATGGTTGACATAATCATATCCTCCTAGGATGTTCCTTATCTTCAAAAATATGGTTATTCCTCTTCTTCTAGAGGCCTCAACATATTGCAAAAGGGGTAAGGATCCAAAAAATCCCCTTTCCATCCCCAAAGGAAGACCCCCCAATTCATTCATGATTAGAACAAATGTCACGTCCCAAATTTCGGATCCAAAGACCTGGCCCAATTTCTTGGTCCGCTTGATGGATCTAAAACCCAAGTATGATTAAAATGAAATTAATTTAAACTAATAACATTAATTAGATGAAAGTCAATATTAAAAAAAAATACTGATCTTTAACAAATAGTTTGAATATACCTATTTTTGAAAAATCATATCTCAGTGTAGAAATTTCGTATCGGCACCCATAATAAGAATTTAGAAACCTTAAAAATATATTAATGCTTAAAAATAAGTTCATAACTCTTGCAAATACTATACATTTTCAAAAATTAAATAATTCAAAATTTTCTAACACATCGTTATTCAATGAAATCAGGAAACTCCAATTTGGTGCATTTTTAAATGATTTATTACAAATCCAAATTAAGTCATCTCAGTCTATATTAAAGCTTAAAAATTAAGGTCTCTGAAAAAATAATTAAATAATTTGACTAAAAATATTTTTGACTAAAATTTTCCAAAATATAAGTTTTAACTAAAAATTTCTGTGCACTGTGATTCCTAACATGTATACAATGTAAATATCATATGATTTTTTTTTTTGATTAGTATGAATTTCATTAAAATAGCACGGCTGGCTGAGGTGACCAACCAAGCAATACGAAAACAAATAGAACTACTCAATGACTAAACTACGTTTTCTATCCCAATTGCCTACGAAGCCCTCGAAGAAGACTCCCCTAATGCCCTTGGAAACCTTCGACTAATAGAGAAGAAGTCCCAAAATAGACAAAATTATTTACTCACAATCCGTTGCCAACCCATTGAAAGTACGACGATTTTGCTCCTTCCAAATACTCCTTCATAAATCATATAAATTTCATCTTATCAAACTTTTGAATGAGACCAATATTGTGTGAAAATAGATAAAAAACCACACAACTTTTATGTTTTACTCTTTTCTAAAATATGACTACAAATAGGTGTGATTTTGATTTGAAGCCCAACGATACAATATGAGTAAATTTTCATTTTGATAAGTTATTTAAAATATCATACGAACGAGATAATTCCTAGAAAATTTTCAAAATTTCTCAGACATGTTAGAAACATATAAACACAATTCAAGTAAAATTTTTATTTGTAGAGATCCTGAAAATTTCAGAAGTACGTAAGGGTTGGATGGATCCAATAAGACTTTATTCAATTATCAAATCAAATCATTCTTAATAAATACCTTCAATACGTTAATCTTTCACTCCAATGCAGAAGAAACTAAATTATATCTTAAAATAATTTAGAAACTAATGATAATAAATTTTTATATTTTATTCTTTGCTCTCGTTACGCTAATGATAATAAATAATATCAAGGGATGCTTGTCATCATTTTCAAAACATATGGGTGTATGTCTAATATTTAGCAAACCATAGGGGACATGTCTAAATCCCCCCCCCCCCCCCCCCCCCCCCCGTCTCCCCTATTTTCAAGTTGTTTGGGTCTCATTCAAAAATTTTGATCTATGATATTTATTGATTTTTACACTATACACATGTTTTGAAGCATAATGCATAGAAATTTCTGTTAAACTTATATTTTGAGGAATTTTAGTTAAAAATGTTTTAAATGAAATTATTTAATTTTTTTTTCACAAACCTTAATTTTGAGTTTGAATATAGACTTTGAGATCACTTGATTTGGATTTGTGATGAAGTTTTTTAAACATCCATCGAATTGGAGTTTTTTGACTTCATTGAGTAACATTAGGTTAGAAAATTTTGAATTCTTTCATTTTTTAAAAAATGTTTAGTATTTGTATGAGTTATGGACCTATTTTTAATCTTTAAACATTTTTTAAGATTTTCAAATTAGTATTATTGGTGTCAATACGAAATTTCTACACTAGTTAAATTTTTTTCAAATCATAGGTATATTGAAACTAGTTGTTAAATATCAATATTTTTTTTATTTGACTTTCGTCTAATTAATGTTATTAATTTGAATTAAATTTCATTTTAATCATACTTGGGTTGTGGATACATGAAGCAAACTGAGAAATTGGGTTGGGTCTTTGGATCCGAAATTTGGGGTGTGACAACAAAAATCTCTAAGAACAAGGAAAACACCCAACAACTCCAAATAAGGATTGAAAATGTGATCAAATCATTTGAGCAACTGAACAAGGAATTAAAAGGTGATCTGCATAATCCCCATTCTTCTTACTCAAATAACAAAAGTTAGTCGAGGGGAACCTCTCCTTATAATCTGGTCTAATGTAGGCAACTTTCTCAACACATATAAGATTGAGGTATCTCAAAGATGCTCATATGCAAGGACCACGGCCTTTCCAGCATATTACTCGGTATTGACCTTGGTAGTTTATCTTCTACAAAATGAACCTGTAACATCTTAGCTGACTGCTCTCATCTCAACTCTTAATTCAAAGTCTACCGTCTATGAATTCGGGCTCATAAAACCCAAATTTCCATTTTCATCTTTTGAAAAGGAATCAAATAAAGAACTCCAAGCATGCCTTATTATCTTATTTTTTGTGCCTTGTCTATGATGGTGTATTCATAAATGTGACTTCGCCATGCTTATCTGCATTGACACAGAGACAGTTCTGGAGCCACGTTACTTTTTCGTCCTATCGTATTGTCAGTTGTGTGACTCATCAATTGAAGCCTGAACTTCTTTACAGTTTAAACTGGATTGAGAAATAAATTTGTTTATACAAATGTCTCTATTCATCGGCAATTTCAACTATGTGCATGGTTTCCGATTTTATGCTTCGACTCAGCAGTCTCCATCTTCTGCTGTATTTATTTCAGAATTGATTCTGCAACTAAATGAGATAGATATATGATTCATACTTATGGTCCGTAGGCATCTGAAAATCTGGGTATGGCTATGGTTTACACACTTGTCGCATCAGCTAGAGACTGGTTGAGTGAAAGATTTGGTCAAGATGCTGGAGATGACGACACGGCAAGAAGAAGATACTGCTAAAGAAGATGTATGTATGTTCTAACCCATGACTTTTTCTGCTTGTGGTGATGTGTGTTCACCAAATTGAATTTGTGAACCCTATGTAATTGCTAGGTTTTCTTTAGTCTGTCTTAAATTCTATGCAAGAAAGTAACAAAGTACAAAAAATAGTTTTTGGTCAGCCTGCAATATGTGGAAATTAATACGATTTCATGGAAAAAAACAATTTGAAAATTGTCATTGAATCTACATTCATAAATCATCAGATCACAACAAGCAATTATATAACGTGTGGAAATGAAGGTTAATAGTGTTTCATTACATGTTGCCGTAAGCTGGCAACTAATAAAAATTACATGTTCATGGAAATGAGAATAATCGTGTCCAATTAAATACATGCACCTTAAAGTATAACAGTTATTTAAATATATCTTTATTTTAATATTTTAAATATGTATGAATAGCTCACTAAGGTATCCAAAAAATTATTTTTTTGATAGGTAGGTATCAAAGTAATTGGAATATGAATGATTGTATTTACGTGTTTACATCAAAATAAATGATATGTTGATACCTAATCGATCGTAATTCATTTATGAATGAAATATTATGTGTAATTTATAAGTAACTTTTACAAGAAAATAATATTCTTTTTTTTTGTTGCTATTTTATATATCATATGGATTTTCTATAATAGTTATTTCCAAAATAAAAATTAATGTGTAAAATTATTTTTACCGAAATCTAGCATTTTATCCAGGAAATTGATAGTTTTGGTCGAAACTCGTCATTCACCAAAATATTTTGTGAAATGAAAAGTGGTTCCCATTGTAAATATGCACAAAAGGAACTACCAGTTGAATTTCTTTTCACGTCTTACGGATGGAAATATTTTTGTTCATTTCATGAAAATGTTCAAAAATTAATGGCAATGCAAGAAATAAAATTGTATGAAAAATTAATATATGTAACGTTTTAGTTTTATGTATTCAGTTATTCTTATCTATATGTTATTTAGTGATTTTTGATCTTTATGTAATTCAATTTTCTTTTTATTAACCTATAATTGAACTCTTCATGCACCAAAATTATGAGTTGGACCATCAACCTCATGGTTTGGTGCACAATAACATTTTGGTGGAGGTGTGGGCAGTTGAACCCTGTGTCTCTTGCATGTGAAGCCAGTGCTATATCATATGACCTGCACACGCTTGGTTTGGTTAACATGTTCTTAGTGAGATTTATTCTAGTTATTTTTATCAACTTGGAAGATTGGCCTTATGCCATGTTTTCCTGATTTTACTAATGTTTCTGCCAAATTTCCTTTATGTTTTCTAAAGAATTTGCAAGGTACTTAAAATGTGAAGGTACCAACTTAGTTGGCACCAAGTTGGCAAGGCTTTGTACGACGACCTGGGTTCAAAATCCACCCCCCCCCCCCCCCCCCCCCCCCCCAACCTTCATCTCTGCTGACCATTAACCCTGCTTGACTAACCAGAAAAAGATACTTAAAGTGAGGTGTTTGTCTATTGTTTGCAAATAATGTTCTCTCACGTAAGAAATTGATGTTTGGTTTTTCATCCTGCAAAATGTGAGATTAATTGAGATGTCTTAGTTGATATGTTGCTCTACTTTTTGTGTTGAAATATTGTTTACTTGGACATTAGTTGTTCCAATCTTTTTTTTTGTTTCTTCAGTTAGTGCCATATTACCTTGATTTTTTTTTTTTCTGAACCGAGGTATCCAGGACTAGTCTTGTTATCATGTTAATCAATTAGTACATTGCAGATCACTTTTGACTCCAACCTGTTTTTGAAAATCACAGTGGGGTCAAACTGTATGTTTGCAGCCCTAGGTTTGATGTGATACTTGTCCAATAATCTAGTTCAGCATTTTTACAACCAATTTCATTGTCTTCAATCATTGGATGTTTGCAATGGGAGTGGAGCATATTGATTCATAATTTCAAGTTGCTACGTTGGTTGGGCTATGGTTCCTAGTAAGAATTATACAGAGGTTTCAATTGCCATACCAAAAATAAATTTCCATATGAAAATAAGTCTACCAGATTGATTTGAAGGAAATTTCTCTCTCGTAGAAGAAGATGATCACAATTGTTAGTTCCTATTGCCACTTTCAAGCATAGCAAATGCTTCTGGAGGACAGGAAGAATGCCTTTCTTCAGGGCTTAGACCCATAGCTCAGTTGGTTTGACACATTGCAAAGCAACTTTGAGCAATCAATACCCTGAGGAGACACTTGTGTCCATCCCCATATAGTACACTACGGTTATAGCTATATCTCTTACATTGGTCTATGTTGAAGTTTTATGGTCGATATATAAATATATATAGTTGTGTACGTGTTTATGGTGGCTTTGTGATTTACTTCTTAATATTAACCTATGGCTCCACACATTTAAACAACTTGATTATACTTGTGACTGATAAGTTGCGTCATATTTCATTTCCAGATAGTCATACCACATGGAGAACCGGTTACTGTTGAAACATTTCTTGCTTGGAGAGAACGGTTTGAAGCAGAGTTGGCACTAGAGCGAGCCAAGTAAGTCACTTACTTTGTTACTTACCAATGAAGCAATCCCCTCTGGTTTTACAGAGGGTTCAAATACTCGTTACAATGGACAAATATTAGATTGGTTTTCAACGTTAAAATTGGAATTGGGGTCTACATGTTTGAAAGCTTTGTACCACCCAAGTCAAAAGCATGGTTGCTAGATGTTATATCCTAGAAATCCATGATTATCAATTGAGTCCGACTAGTCTTAGTAACTTAGAAGGATTTCGACTCTTACTAAGGGTTGTTGAGCTCACCTTGTGGCATCCAAAAAATGATCCGATGCCGCAAGGTTATAGAGGACAAAATTCTATGAACTTCGAAAAAAATTCAAAAAAATATTATTTTTCACTGTTAAGTTTTGATTTTAAATTTAGGAGTTTCTTGGAAGTCTTGTAGCAGTCCATTTTCAAACGTTGGGTCAAGCCAAAAAATTGTTTTTTTTTTTTTGGATTTGAGTTTTTCCATGAAATCTAGAGGGCTGTTGTGTTGGATTGCCTACATGGTAATCCATTTGAGCTCAAGGACCTGTGGTAAGAGTTAAAATCTTACTAATTTAGTAAGGAAAGCGTTTTTCTTATCAATTTTCTATACCACATGTACTATTTCATTACAAAACCACTATGGTGGTATACTAAACAATTGCTCGGTTATTTTCAGGCTAATGCCGGAATCTGCACTTTTGGTAACGAAGGAGAAGAAGCTTTCAGGTCGACAGTGGTTTGAGAGTGGAAGAGCTTCTGCGGTACTTTTTTGGTTCATAACTGTTTCTCCATTTTACATTGTGTGATGGATACATGGTTTTCAAAACAAGGTTAGACGTCTCGTCTCGTCCATGGCTGAGACAGAGTTGTCTTGGATGAGTCAACTCATCTCAGATGAGACAATCCATTTAACTCGGTTTATATTGATTGATTTACATATATTTAATTTAAAATAATTATAATTTTGTAATAAAATAAGATATATTAGGAAATGTTTAGTCATAAATTCATGTTTTATTTATATATTAAATATTTAAATTCTAAAAAAAGTTAATTATTTTAATCAAAATCTACAAAATCCCAGTTCACTGCCGAGATTTTCAAAATATTGTCTGAGACATCTGGTTTGTCTCGCAAGATGATGTGAATATTGAGACACCGTGTATATCCGATCGTTGCTGAACGAGACCTAGATGACTTGGGCGAGTCATCTCAATCTTGGATGAGATTTAAAACCATGGATGGATGTGTTCATTCTGTTCTCCGTCTTTCCAAATTCTAAAATCATATTTGTTTCAAGTTTTTCAAAATACTGAAACACTAATGAAGCCTTTTTTCTTCCTTTTTTATTTTCTTACAGAAAGGTGCTGTGTCGGTTGCTGAAGGGTCTGAGGATGAAGAAGAGGAAGATATTGATTTCGATGATGATGACTTTGAAGGTGATTTCTTTCTTTCTTTCTGCTCTAATGATCTAACTTGTCCATTATTGAAGAAAAAAAAAGCTTATTTTCTTACAATGCTTGGAAAATTATGCGATCTTGAATTCTAATGAAGAATTATATACTTTGTGCTGTGTGGATCTCTGGCAGATGATGAAGATATGCTCGAGCACTATCTGGCGGAGAAGTCTGATGCATAGTGTCATTACTAAAATGAAAATTTCATGCTTTGAATATTCAGTTTTTGATAAGCATCCATGTTGGATCGCCTGGTTTTAATATTTTTGGGACTATAGTTTAGTTTCTCACTTCTCTTTTCAAAATCTTCTTGTTTAATTATTTATCACACCCTAATTATAGATTAAAACACATCATTCAAACATTATAAAATTTTGGGTGGATCTCTATTTCGTGTGTTAAATATGATGAAATTTATTCATTTTAAATCTTAAACATGCATTCATTTTATAGCCTATGAACTCGTGATTTCGTCACTTTTAATATCTAGGAATTCGTCACTTTTAATATCTAGGAATTCGTAGATATACTAACAAATTCATTGATTATAAAAATGACTGAGTTCATTTGAAATGCATGTTGTGAAGCTCATTTTAGTCACAACATTGAGAAATGACATGTGTCCCCAAAAGTCTTGAGATATTATAATATTCAACCAAAGAATCCACAGAAATATTCACCATGGGAAAGGAAAGTGACATCCGAACTTTTATCTCGGAGACAACACGACAAAGAATGAAAGGCTGTGTAAGTTAAAAATTGAGAAGATATCTTTGCATTTTATGTGATATGCACTAACACCATCGGAAGAGAGTTGACATCGTCATCTTTTGACTCACCAATCTTAAAATCATAAAATGGGGTTAACTTAACAATTAATGTGTTGTTAACAATTAATGTGTTGGGATATTTTTATTTAAACTTAAGGACAAACATTAATAAGGTATGAGAACATTACCCATGAGTGTAGTCACTTGCATTAACCAGATCATAACCCATTTGACTTCTACACCTAGGTAAGTTATATTGTAACACCTAACTAAACATGAGGTTATAAAATCCCCCCTTGACATAAAGGGTAAATCAAGTTTAAATAAAATTTTCCTTCAAATTTCATTATTCATCTTCTCTAAGTTATTCGAATTTAGTTTTATCTTCTAGTATCATTCCAATCTAATTTGATCATTGGAGAATCATTGGCAAGCACTACATCAGGGTCTTATTCTTCTTTCATCTTCATCATCAAGAACTTGGATTCGACTTTATTTCTTGGAGTAGAGGAGTAAGATTGAAGTAATACTCACTGGAGCAATAAAATCGACGAATCAAGATTTGTTAAACCTGTTTAAGAGAATCACGTATCTCGAGGAGTAAGGCCTAAGAAACCCTCCACACTTTTGGCGTTGTCCGTGGGAAATCGACTTGAATTTTGGATCATAACAAAGTGCTACCCATTTACCCCAGCAAAACAACGCCACTAGTCAAACTATGGACCCCGCACAAGCAGATTCAGGAACTCCCCTCTACTTCCCAGTTAAAGTGGCCGAAAAATCAACTTTCACTGAAGCAACGACACTTCTCAAATGTTTTGACATAGTTGGACGCATCCGCAATGTATATGATGCTAGCACCTGCAATGTAAAAGGTGTTTCTACAATTGACTAACGCTGTCAGTGGTACTTAAAATATTTGTCGAGGAAGGATTAGAATCGGCACATTTTAAAACGTTTGTTGAGGACGGATTTCAATACCGAGACTCCTTTTTTACCATGGTTGGTTACAAATATTCTAAATAATTCCACAACTATTTTGTGTGTTTTGTTTTTGTTTTTTAAGTACTTTTTCAAAATGAAAAACGTAAAGCATGTGAATTTCTTTGTAACAATTGCACGAGTGTTTTTTTCTTTCAATAGAATAACAAAGTTTGGCTCATATTTCAAGTGCCATTCTTTGAGTGATTGCTTCTACATAATGAGAATGCTTGTCAATTTTTGTTACCTCAACTTTCTTTTTTTAATACCAATTTTGAACCTAAAGTGTGAAAGCGCCCTCGATCCGCGGGGTGCGCGGATCCGCTTTTGACCCTTGAGGTTTGGGAGTCGCCACCTAGTTGTTAAGGTTTAGGAACCAAACTGACTCTAAAAAAGGTAAACTAATCTACGAAAGAGAAAAAGAGTCCGGGGATCACGTTACGGGGTTGGAAGGTGTTAGGCACCAACCCCGCCCGGTCAAAGCCAGTCTCTACTAACTTCCCAAATAAATCACATTGTTAAAAACCTAGATAAAAATAAAAATAAAAAATTTTATACCTTTCCAATAGCAAGGATTTTGTTCCCTCAGATCTGACAAAAATAGCTTCTTGTACCGTACTCCCTTGCTTCGTTCTGTCTCCGGATTTGATTTCGGATCTCCGAGGCAAGGTATCTCCTTATTTTTGGATCTGAACTCTTCAAGTTTGTTGCGGATTTTGGGATGTTTTTGGAAGGCTTTTAGGCGTTTCTTACGCTAAAATCGAAGGAGGGATGTTAGGTAAGGAGTTGGGGCTCCAAAAATAGGGTTTATGGGAGGCTAGGGGGGCTTCTAGACCTACTTCTCTTAGGGTTTATGATTTGATACGAAAATAGGGTGTGAGCACCTCTATTTATAGATGTTTTTAGGGGTTGATTTGGATAGAATTAGTATTTAATTAGAGTTCTTTTAATTAGAGTTGTGTTTTAGTTAGAATTGTTTTAGGTAGAATTGTGTTTTAATTAGAATTGTTTTAGGTAGAATTATTTTTTAGTTAGAACTCTATTAGATAGAGTTATTTTTTAATTAGAATTCTATTATGATTTTGACTTTTGGTCTTATTTGATTGACTTTTAATATTTTGACTTTAGTCTTAATTGATTGACTTTTAATACTTTGACTTTAGTCTTGCTTAATTGACTTTAATTTTGACTTTAGTCTCACTTGATTGACTTTAATACCTTGACTCCAGTCTTGCTTGATTTACTTTTAATTTTTGGAGAACCCCCCTCTAAAATATCTTTAATTCTTTGGACCCCCAAATGGAGGGGTCCTTAAAGAAATATATCACGAACCCTCAACAATTTTACTTGAAAGTCCGATTGATCGATTTTTTAATTCAAAATTTTAAATTAATTTCATCAATGTTTCACTTTAATTATTTAATGTTTTATTTATTAATTTCGAACTTTTTTATTATGAAAATTGTGAAATTACCATTTTGCCCCCGGAGAGGACTTTTCACGTTTCAAGTCAGTTTTTAATGTTTTAGGATGTTTTAGAATCGATTTTTCGTAAGGAATTCAATGAAAATATTATTTTTTGTGTGAAATGGTAGTGAATTTTATGAGGGGCATTTTTGTAATTTTATCAAATTCTGTTAAAATTGGTGAAATGATTTATTTGGTTTCGATTTGTTATTTTATGTGTTTGAGAGAGTTTTCCTAAGCGTAACGTAAGCTCTAGGGTTGTTTTGAGGTTAGGGGTATTTTGATAATTTTATCAATTTTAGTGATTTTTATCATGAAGCTTCTTTTTGGTCTGCAAGATAATGATTTCTATGTTTCTGGGGTCGTATTTTTCTAGCGTAGCATGGTTTCTAAGATTTTGTTAATTCGAAATACCTCATCCGGATTTCTGAAACATTTCTGGTAACAAAATAAAGCAATGGAATACACATCCATCATTGGGAATCATTGCGATCGGGTTGACGAGTTGATTAATCAAGCGGATGCAAAAATGAGGTGTCTACAAAGTGTCGACACCATTTGGGGGCTCTATGATTCTTCACTTTTCTTTAAGAAGGGGACTTCATGCCTCAGCCTCGTTTATGCACAATTTTTCTTTCTTTTCATGAGAAGGATTTGTCCCAACCTTTTAATGGCAATCTCAAGATATTGATGCTTGACGCTTTCTATTTGACAACCTTTAATTATATAATTGAATGAGAATGAGGCATGCCAACTGTGTGATTCAATAAGTCTTGCTCACTTCAACTCCTTGGTAGTGGTGGTGTTAGAAAGTGTCGTTAACTTTAATCCCAATCTCTCTACACCATTTGAGGTATTAATATTTTTGTCCCATTTTCGGAACCAATTACGGGTTTGTTATGCAATTTTCAATGGATATTTGTCATCAAGAGGACTTTGTATTGACCTGATTTTTCAACTCAACTATTTTTCTTACCCCCATTTAAAACTTGCAATATTGATGTTATGAGAGAAGTTCGTCTTTTTTTCATTTTCTTTACTAGGGGGCTCTATGTTTTAGTCTTTATTTTTCTTGTTATTACGAAAAAGAAAATGGTCTTTGTTCTCTCTATAGAAGTTACAAGACATTGATGGTTCCTTGTTGATACCCTTATTTCTCCACCATTTTGACAAATGAGATTGAGGTGCATTTCATTTAGTCATACTCATTTTGTCTCACTTGTAGACACCCCAATTTGCACGAGTGTACTTTGATAAGGCCCCATAAAAAATAGCGTTTTGTTGAATTTCCAATCAAGGGCCCTGTAGTCCAATGTTATAATTTCCTCACTTTTTGCAAAATAAGCCCAAACCAAGGCTTTTAATTTAGCCCATGGACGTATGAAAAAGGCTTCATACTCATCATTGTGGTCCTTACACCCTAAGCCATCTCTAACACACTACCACCTTTCTCAGAATCCCTAAAAACAATCCAACTCAATCAATGCCTCAACCTAACCCTAACCGAAGCCTCAATCAATGCCTCAACCTAAACCAAAGCCTAAATCAATGTTTCAACCTAATCTAATCTTAAACCTAAGCCAATTCAAATCCAACCTAAACCACAAGCTAATCCTAAGACCAACATCAAAAGCCCATTTCAAATCAAATCTCTACTAAAGCCTCAAACCACACCCATATCCATAACCTTGACTAATCAAGGTCCACCCAAAATCAAAAGCCCATGCTCACAAAAGAAGATACATGTCACCACCATATCCACCTCCCAAAAAAAAATCACTCTCATCATCACAATCACTATTTTTCCATCATGCCACATGTCACATGTCACCACCTAACCCCATCTCATTCTCCTCAAAACATTCCACACGCTATCCCCATACTTCTCATACCCCTTTTTCCTTAATCAATTAACCTAACTTACACACCTTCATACTCTTTTGCGACATGTCATCACAACAATCACCCTCTCAAAATCTAATCATATAACCTCTTACATAAACACCCATACCCCTTAATCTCAATCAACACTCAACCTAAGTATGGGTTGCCTACCCAATCCAATTGGTTTTATCCATGAGCTTGGGTAAAAAGCAACCCACTCACACCACTTTCCATACTTACCCCTCCCCTAACTACAAATTCCAAATCTCTCATTTACAAACCTCAACTCATTTCCCTCTATTTTCTATTTTTACCCCATCTTCTCCTTAAAGTCACCTCAAAATCCTATAAAACCTCACCCCATTCTCACAAACTTTCCACATACTTGAACTCTCTCTCACTCTCTTTCTCAAATTCTAAAGAAACCTCTCAACTCACCTCCTTAACTCACTCAACTTTTAATCTAAAGTCCATCAACCCTCAAACTCTACACTACATGCCACTCAATTTAAGACAAAGGAACACCTTAAGAACATAAAGAAGATGAATCTAGGAAGATAAAATAAGAAAAAGGTAGAGTAAGGACAAAAGGAAATACATCATCCTCCTTTCTCTCCCCTCTATTTTTCCTCTTCCATCTCCCATCTCCTTTTTTATTTTTTTGGTTGAGATCAACCATAGGATGTAATGTTAACCTTCCATACCTCCAGTAGATCAGACCTCGAATCGGTAGGAAGTGTAAGGGTTGAAGCCCCTTTTTCAAAACAAAAATATTACCATCTTTAATCCTTGTTTACAAATCGCACACACCACTCAAACCATCTTGAGGCTATTGGAAGTTGGGCCCTCCTCGATCTATGAGAGTGGATCCATGATCATGGGCCAACGCTTACAATGAAAAAATAATATTCTCAAGGCAATACCTATGTGAGGATCCTCTCTTTCAATTAGATGATCCCTATGATTTAAGCCGATGTTAAACCCCTTACATTTAAGGGTACAAATTGTTCTTTACCCGACTCTTTCATATTTATTTTCTTTTCTAAAATGACCATATATTTGAGGTTACCACTTAAAGTGGAGAGGGAGGGGTGCCTAAAACCTTCCCTGATCTCTAACTGAATCCTTACCTAGATCTTAAGTAGACCCATGTTGAATCCTGTTGTTAAAAATGTCCTACAACGTCGAACCTCAACAATCACTGGTTATTAATGAAGTTTGATGATATAATATCGAGCCTCAACAAGTAGTGAAAATCCAAGTTTCTATTACTTCTGTGAGTTGAATAATGTCTTGCAACATTGAACCTCGATATTTGATTATCATATATGGCTTGACGTATTCCAATTATCGAGCCTAGACTCCTATTGATTAATTTGAAACTTGGTCTTTACATAGGTATTTTGCTTTGTAAATAAGACCTATTTGCCTACTCTTTATAAATTTTTATTGTGGACCTTCAATCATCGACAATTTTTTTTTGTTTGCACGATCTGGGCATTGCAATGTAGGATATTTGGGAGAGAGTAGACTCGGAGTGGAATAGTCCCTCGATGATCGATGATTACTACAGGTTGAATATGTCTAACCTCAACTATTTTTTTTTTATCATCGACCTCGATTATGCTGGCCATTTTCTGGCTAATATATGAAAAATCAATGAAAACTTAGAAAATGTGATCCATCATTGGGTGTCTCAATAATTTGACATTGTTTTTGTTTCATTGAAAACGAGAAAATAAAAATAATACTAAGGAGGGAGTTTGATATTGTATAATTGAAAGAAAAAGTAGTGGTTTGAATAAAGAGCGATGGGGAAGCCAACTCAATCGCTGATCAATTTCTTATTTTTCTCGTAACGAGAGGCTGGATGGGGAGCTCCAACAAATCCTATGACAAAAATGGTGGTGGGAGAGTTTCTCTTTTGTTAGTGATGGGAGGGAGCAATTACTAAATAAATAAAATTTGTTCATAAGGGTAGAAAATGTTATAAATGAGAGTATTTTGGTCCAAAATTTAGGGTTATTGTAGCATTCTTCTATATTTTGAGTATTACTTTAAAAGTTACTCTTTTTTTACAATTATGTAGCATTCGGCCGTATTTTGAGTATTACTTTAAGCATCACTCGTTTTTACAATTACATTATTCTAGTGGAATTTTTATGTTAAAAATTCTATTATCATATTAAGCTGAAAAAATTATTAAGTTTCTAAGTTTTGCTATGAATCAATCGACTCCTTTTAGAACTTTAGTCTTGTAGATAAGATATGGGGAGGAACCTTAGCCGAGTATCAATCGGGTACCAATCTGAGATAGGAAATAAACTGTGCTTGTGACTCTAATTGGGGTGAAAAGTCTTAATGGTAGGGCATAAAATTGGCTGGGTTTCATTCCTTCGAGTATATTTGAAAAAAAAAAAGGTCGGATATGGGTTGATGTCCTTTGAACCTAGTTACATCTGGGTCGGATATGTATCCTTCCTTGTATCTGTTTAGGTCCGAATGATATATTATTTTGAAAATTATATTTTTATGTTTTTCAAGTTATCTTCATTTTATTATTATAATATAAATAAATTCTTATAAAATAAAAGAATTATAATGGTAAAATAAAATAGTATAACAATTAGAAAAGAAATATAGCAAATAAATGTTGAATGATTCAAAATTATTTGAACCGATCGACCCAAATCAAGCAATTAAATTTGGTCGGATTCAAATACGGGTTTAGTGAAAGCAAAATGGTTTGGATATGGTTTTATCTAATATGTGTAGACACCCCATTTTTGCCTAGTCCGAGCCCGAGAGCACAAAAAACCTTCTGAGAAGGAACTTGACTCAAACTATATTTCAAGAGGGTTTAAAAACTCAACCTTCGAGTAACCACAAGGTCAAAGGGGCCATTTTTAGTTCTAGATTTAAACCTGGCCATACCTTTCCCTTGGTCAAGTTTATTTTTGGCCCGATCAAGGTTGACTTATGGCCAGGAGAACTTTTTGCCTAGTCCAAGGGTGACCTAGAGTTAAGCATAATGTTGTTCAGGCCTTGGTTCACCCAAAATCAATTCTGTTGGGCAGTTATGAGCCTATGTGTACTCGAATTTTCTTAAGAAAAATTATATTTTAAATATTCTCCTTAATGATTTTTCTCCCAAGAAATCCCTCATTTTTCCTTTTTTTACATTTTCTTTAACTTTCCAATAATCCCACCACTTTGGTTTTCATATATTTTTTTTGTTATTCTAACAAAGACCCTATGCAAATATTGGTTCCCAAATGAGTATAATTACTACCCTAACCCCATTTTGTTAGAGCCAACTAAGGTATTTTACTCTTATGCCTCTCAAATTTATCCTCAATCCTAAAATGTTCAATGTAATTAGACCAAATTCAAAAGGTTTTGACAGTTTTTTCCCAACCTATAGAATTCTCTAGAACTTACGAGCAAAGACTAGATTAGCCTTAGGTTTTTAGAGAGCTAATTAGGCTGAATGACATTAATGTCTAAAATCCAAATCCATATCTACATGCCATCTAGCCTAATTCCTTCTTGATTGACCCAAAGTCAAAGTTTTTAAACATTTTTATCCCTCTAGAACTTGTTTTCTTTTACAATCCTATCATTTTATTATCGTAATTGCTTATATTCATAGAATTGTAAAAGACAATCAAAGATTCTTTGATGAGGGGTATTTAGTGTCTTTCATAGAGGGTTTATTGAGAATATTAGGAATTCTTAGATTTAAGACAAGTTTATCCCCAAGGGTTTTTTAAAATCCTATAAATAAAACTCCATCCAAGACAAAGGAGAAGGAACTCAAGTGGTCTAAAATTCTGTCCAAGTCTCTCCTCAAAGTCTTCTAACCTATCAAACTCTGTCCAAGTCTTTTGTCAACTATTGATAACCATCTTAGGATGGGAATAATAAGGTGCCTAATACCTTCCTTGTCCCCTCAACCGAACCTTCTTACTTTAGATTTCTTGGTAGACTATTTCCTTTTATCCTTTGGATATGTGAGCTTTTATCCTTTGGATTAAAAAAAAAACTTTTTTATAGTGTTCATTCACATTTTAATTGAATGGTGGCGACTCCTAAACCTGTGTAGATGAGCTCAAACCTTCCCAAAGGTTTCAAAGCCCACATATCTACAATACGATTTGAGTCAGATAAATTTTTTTGATCTAGATATGGATATACTTATACCCGGCTCGTGCCTGACCTATTTTAAAACGTACTTAATGGGTGGATGGGGGGAGGCTGGAGAGAAGCATCAAGTCGATTTTAAATGTTGACTCAAAGAGTTTGTTTCATCGAGTTGACAATCAAGTCACATTGATATCCGATCGACTGGACTAATTAATTTTAAAGCTATTTCAAACATAAATCCTTTAGTGTGAGTGTGCAACTCCTACTGAGAGCTTTAAAAAAAAGCTTCAAATTGGCATCTACTTTAAAATAAAGGCTCTAAGCCTCTTTTCTACTTTGACCATTCCACCATTAAATCATTGTTCATGACTTTAAAACACTATTGGCACTCCAATTTTTTTACTTATTATACTCCAATTAAGATTAAAAATAGAATTGCTATTGGCACCCCAACTTTAACTTATTGCACACCAATTTATTAAATTATTTATTGCGCCCCAATTAAAAATAAACAATACTCTCCGAACATTACAAACTTTTGTCTCAAATTATGACCTCTCAACATTACAAAACACTATAACACTTGTTCAAACAAATTTTATAGTTGTTTACGATTATAATTAGGCTCATTTAAATTCCTAAACCCCAAAAAAATATATAATAATAATAATAATAATAATAATAATAATAATAATAATAATAATAATCTAGCAACTATTTAAGTAGTTTCAATATGATAAAATGCTTTGTAATCTTGGGGCAACAACTTGAGCCTAAACTTTTGTCAAGTTTGAATAGTATGTTTTACTTTTTAATTAGCATCATGATAAATAATTTAAGAAAAAACAATATTTGACAAATGTAGGCTAAAAAGATGATTACATTAAACTTGAGAAATAGAGAAATTAGAAATTTTCTCCAATTACAAATGAAAGAAAACTTCATAATTACATCTTCTTGAAAAGATAAATGCTAAATACTAAATAAAAAAAGTTGTAAGCCAATAAAATACTAAATAAACAAGGTGGTAAGTAATCATTAATAAGGTGGCAAATCATCTCCTCCATATCCACCTTGAAAATGATTATAGTTATTAAAATCGGGGAGATTAAATGCACTGGGATGATCCACCCTCTTGTAAATCATGAGTCCTTTTTTATATAATTTCGAGTTTCTTACTGTGAAAATATTCACATTCAATTGGATCGTTTATGGAATCGAGATATTTCTTCATAAATTCTTTTTCTTGTTGTTCACGTCGTAGCTGTAATTTCATATGTTCAATTTCAGATTTTATCATCATGAATTTATCCATATGCATAGATTGTTCATCCCTTTTTGTTTCTCCTTTTTTCAAACTTTCAATGATACAATGATTTTCCTCAAACATACCTGCAAGGACCTGAGTCTTGTCAATTGCGTACTTACTAAGATAACAAAATATTCACTTCATAAAAGTTCTATTCTTCCATTTGAGTGAGTTTTTCCATGTACTTACTGCCAAATCATAACGCCTGTGCAAGTCAAGTTTGGTACTAACCAAATATTACATGAAGATCCCTACTTTTGACGTACATGATACTCGAGATAGCTTTGTATTTTCTACTTCAGAAATGAGGTTCTAATTGGCTTGGCATTTTGTACGTGGAAGTGTAGAACTAAACGTGGAGAATCAAGGCTATTATAGCTGATTAGCTTGTGTTTATATGCAATATATTGTTATAGTGGTGCCATGTGTAGCATACCTGCCCATGAAAGATATGATGTGCCTTGATTAGCAAAGTGGGATTGTGTTTTTGTTCACGAGTTTCTTTTTTAGTAAGGTTGCTTAAATTATAAAATCTATTATTTATTTAAGATATTAGCATAGTTGATAGATTTGAATGAATGTTTTAAGATAATATAGGACAAATCATCTTAATCTCAGATGAGTTCATGTAGTGGTTGATTATTCAAATGTTGGTCACAATGATTTAGAAGAAGGAAAATTCCCTGGGAAGCATATACTTCCCATTAAATTCTTCTTTTTATTAAGGATTTCTCTAGCGTGTTTGGGGCTCTCCATCCGACAGACGGTCGGATGATAAGAAAAATAAATTTTTCTTACATTTCAGGGATTAATGTATATATTAATATATAGACCTAACTTTTAAAGGGAATCCCTTGCCCTCAACCGTCAATTTGATGGATGTTCAAAGCTAAACTGGAGGAATATTTTGTGACTTCCATGCGTGAAATCCTTACTTAGTAAGGCCAGTCGGTCCTTTTCCAGAATACTTATTTTTGGCATAAACATTTTGGGGGAACAAACTTCCCTCAAAAGGTTTCCTTTTTAATATGGTGGGTGGTTTTGGGTAGGATTTTGACCCTTGACAATATAATCATGAGGGTACAGTCTCTACAAGTGGAATAAGGAATCCTTCTATCACATTCTTATTTGTTATGCATTTGTTAGAATCCATTTGACCTTATTTTTTATACCAATATAATAGTGGTCTGTGTCTTCCCATTGTTAGCAAACCTTTCCTTTTGTTGGCAGAAAAATAATTCTAAGGAACATAATTTTCCATTTATTGGAGCTTGTGGAAGGAGAGAAATAGGCAAGTACTATTTTTTCTTTGTTTTTCTTCTTTACATTTTTCTCTTGTTTGTTTTGTACTTGATGTTGAATTTTTTTTAATATTTATAGTTTATGGATGTCTATTAATAGTTACTTAGATTTCCATTGTTGTAACATGTTTTCACATTCAAGGGTTAAAGCGCATCCTATCCATTCATTTAGTGTAGTTCTCATTCTTTGAGGGTTATTCATTTTGATTCACTAACTTCAAAAATGTGTTTCGAGAAGTTCACATTAGAAATGTTGACATACCAAAAAGATTCAATCATTTGGTGGGTACTGAATTTGCTTGGGTCACTACGTGAAAATCACAAATTTTTCTAAAAAAATTTGTTGGGCCTGGCCCGTTGAATTTTAAACCCGAAACTCCGCGGCCCATGGACCACGTTTTCGGTCGAATTTTAAACCCGAACTCTGCCTCTCTTTTCCTCTCTCATAGTCGAATTGTTTCTCTCCCTCTCTCACAGTTGATCGATCGACCTCACTCTCTGCCTCTCTCTCTATCTCACTCAATCTCACAGCCGAATCTTACTGTTTCTCTCCCTCTCTCACAGTCAAATCTTATTGTCTCTCTCTCACAGTCGATCGATCTACCTCTCACTCTCTGCCTCTCTCTCTATCTCACTCAATCGATCGATCTCTCCATTGCTTTTTGCCGTCGATCGATTTCTCTCCTTGTCTCCCTCGATCTCATCTCTATATCGATCTCATCTCTAGATCGATGTCATCGCTCAATCGCTCTCTATTTGATCGCTCGAAGTTATCTCACGATCTCTCAAGATTGGAAACGATGGAGTGATCTGTTATTTTTTAAGGTGACTCTCTCTCTCTCTCAGGTTGATGGATCCATAGCGTTGTTCAGATTGATGAGGATGAGATCTAGGGTTTTGGATTTCACAAAATATATTAATTTTGATTTTCTGTTTCCCAAATGTGTTAATTTTACACGAAACAAAACCTAAAAGCAAATAAAAATTTGATTAAGGATCCAAATGATTTCATTGATCTGAGTGTTTTGATATGATTAGATCTGAATTTTTCACCATTTTTTTTCTTTCTCGTTGGGTTCAATTAGATATTCTACGGTGAGATTTTGAGAAGTTATGGTTTGTTTAATTTGATTCAAGTAGTTTGATTGCATTTTTTGTATTATTTATAAAGCTTGACTAGTATCACCAGTCTTACTATGCTACTCATCACCTCCAATTAGTTCCAACAAATAGTTCTTGATCAATATACGCCCCTTCCAAATTGAGCTGAGTTTACCATTGTTCAGCTCTTTGGTATGCTTCAAATTACGAGAATTAAACTAGGAGTCCTAAATAGTAGTTGAGTTAAACTTAGAGAAGTATGCTCTATTTTAGTTGGGGATTTAGGATCATACCTAGTAAATGTAATGGATTAAACTACAAATATTAAGATATTAGAATTCGTATCTCAATGTATATGTGTTTGTATATTGTTCATTTAACATCTTAGCATCCACTTTCCTTCAACAACAATTCTGGACTAATCAAAATGGGGGTAAGAACTAAGAAATTTCTTAGTGTGGGCATATAATCATTACCTAAGACTGGTTCATTTTGATAGTCAAACGAGATGTTTTTGTTGAGATACACTTTGGAAAGATTGTCTTGATACAAGATTTTTAACCTTGCTTCTTCATTACGAATTATACTATAAATTTGTGGAATTAGTTGGATGATCTAGAAGACTATGTGCCAGCTTCTCTAAAACTGATCATCATCTGCCTTTGATTCTTGTTGTGCTATTTTGTGGAGGTTTCTTCTATTTGCTGTTAGAGAAAAGTTAGAATATTCAAAAGCAAAGTGGAAGCTTTTGATTCATGAATCCCAAGAGGCTAAAGCTGAACTTTGATTTATTAGTGGAATTCATTTTGCAAAGAGTGCAAAAGTATATGGTTTGAAGACTTGGTGTGTCGATGAGACAACATTGTTATTGGTGATAGATAGTATTTTGGTGATTAGTTTTAGTTTTGCTTCAAGTAGTTCAATGAGGTCCTCAATTTTTTTCCCTTTGCTTCTTTTGTACATTGGGTTTCTCCACTTTTTTTTCATTTCCTCAACAATTACCTACTAAAAAGAAGGAACGAGAGTTGTTTGTTCTGTTATAACTGTATGTGGAATAAATCATAACCTCTATTGTTGAAGAAGACCAAAAAAAATGTTGTGAGAGTACATCGAAGATTATACACAGAATAATAAGTTGTATATTCGACATAACCCAAAAACGACATAAAAACTAAAACTGACTCCATAATCAAAACATAAATTCGAAGTAAATCTGAAGTGGATGGACATAAAAGGTAGCTTTTGCATGCAAATCATTTACCAATAAAAAAAACTGACAACTTAAATTTAATAATAAACTGGAAAGAGTTTGGGTTGCTTATGTTTGTGTGGGTGGCCTTCCTTGTAGTGCAGATAGTAAAGGTGAGTCATTGGTGAATGGTCCAAGATTTGATGATTGAATCTTGGATCTAATGTTTCTGACCAACATGTCAGGTTTTTATTTTTAATAATATTAATTTTGATTGATTGTGTAGACTTACAGTGCTACTTGTTCTACCAAATACTGGATTCTGAACTCGTTACAGGTAAAGTCTCCAACTTGAATAAAATCATGCTTATTTTCACAACCTAAAAAAACTGAGTCATTGATGATATAGATTTTAGATTTAATTACAATAGTTTCAATCTCTGTGTGCGAAGGAAGTCATCTGCATTTTCTAGTAGGGCAGACTGGCACACTATAGCAAGCTTTCAACTTGTTTGACTACATAAAATTCTTTGAACCATGAAATTCAAACATATAATTTCTAAAACACCTCACATGCAAGTGCTTTAGAATTAGTACTTGAAGTTGGAGAATTTTGAAGTGCTATGTGACAAATGCACATATATCAAACCAAATAAAAAATTATAGAGAGAAACAAGTCTGGCCATGCTTTATAAATGCAAATGTTGGGCAATGGACTAGGCCAAAAATGGTCCAGAGATAATCCTAGCTTGAGCCCTATCCAGCCTCAAAATTAGTTTACTTGAGTTGTTTGAAGAAATGAACCTTGCCAAAGCACATTTTTATTTGTTATATTAGGAGAAAGATATACATTAATTTAGTTTGGGAAATTTCCTACTTCGGCAACATTGTTATTATTTGCAGGGATTGGGAGTGGGTCAAGGAATGAGATCCTAATGATTTCATTTCTCAGTGGGGATTACATCATTATCTTTTATCTTTTCTTTTTTGCATCCTATTTCTCATTAAACAAATACTTCGATTGATGACTTCAATTTACAAATCACTTCATTTGGAACTTCTAAAGTTGCAAAATGAATTAATAGAAATTGTCCTTATTTTATTTAAGTTAATTTCTTAATTTGGTTTCATACAAATGCCCCTTGAATAGTTGTAGCATTTTGATGGAAAACATTTGAAAATAGAAAACGTATGGAGTACAAATTTCATTTGGTTATTATCTATTAACAGGTAATTCAACTAGAAGATATTGTGTCATTTCATCAATATTTGGGGTTGGTAAGGTAACATCTAGAGAAAGCTCAGCGAGGAAACCTTATAGTGAATCTGTTGACGACTTTGAGCATATACCTTCTATGATTCAACCAAGAGAGGCAATGGCTTAGCACATGGTGATCGATTTATCTATCAATGAATGGTTTTTGCAGATTCTGACTTGAGTAGGTTTGGGACAATTAATGGTCCCCCATAACTGTTTCATTAGGACTTTTCTATCTTTAAGTTTTAAATTCAAGAGAACTACCAAGTTACTTCCCATACTAGGCCACATCAAGATATTTTTTTTGAGATCTATCTCTAACCCTGATGTGTAGGGGAGTAACTTTAATGGGTGACAAAACAAGAGAAGAATCATTTTTCTTCATACCTTCTAGTGTAAAGAAGTTATTATTCAAGTTCAAATTTGTATTTTGAGGAGACCTTAGCCTCACAAATTGTAGGTGTTGAAGTAGTTGTGAATGTTATTGTGTAAGTGTTGAAGTAGTGAATTCTTTGGAAGTTGATTTTTGTCTTTCCTTATTTCTGTTTCTTTCCTATTTCCTTAGGATTTAGGGAATGACATTAGGCAAATGCATTGGCATTAGACAATAAAATTAGGAATTAGCATTAACATTAGTTGCCCGACGAGCCTAGCTCCCAAGCCTGAGCTTGGCCATCAACATGAGTCATTTTTTTTACTTTCTTCTCCATTCCTCTTTGCTTTTCCTCCACATTTCATTTTTATTGAACTTTTAGTTACTATTGGTATGAAGTCAACTCACCTTAGAATAATGTTGCATGCGAAGAATGATGCTTTGATCATGCCTAGCCACTATGTCATCGATTATATATAGAGCATTTTGTGGTATCTCTTGGAGTAAATGAGATGATCAGATGGTTTCTTATATGCCTTTAAATGGGCTAAAAAGTGGGCTTAGTTTAGGCTTTATTGTGTGCCTAGATTTGGCTATTCATTTGGTTAGGTTCCCGTAGCCCATAGATGAAGTTCTCTCTCTATCTCTCATACTCAATTTGATGCTCTAGCGCTTTTAGTCATCTCAAAACACCTCTAGATAATGTTGTGAATGGGCCAGGGTTTGGCCCAGTCGACCCATTGTGGACAGGATTTGCGTAGTGTTATTAAGCCTTATTGGGCTGGGTAATCTAGGTTCAACAATACATAGAAGGGGATAAATTGAACAAGAAGTAGGGTATAACATTAGAAATTGGGTGACTAAAATGAAGGTGTGCTTCTTGATAGTATGTGACTCACACACACCAATCAACCTAAAAAGAAAGGTTTACATGGAAGTGATAAAACAAACGTATGCTTTATGGATCAGAATGGTTGGTAATCAAAAAACAAAATTGTGTAGAACAAGTGTAGCGGAGTTGTGGGTATTGCCACAGTGAATGAAAATACTAGGAAAGAGGAAACATGAATGAGCACATACGAGGGAATCTAGAAGTATCCTTGATATGTGGTAAAATAAAGTAGATTCAACTAAGATGGGTCAGGTATGTGCAACAAAATGATGAAAGCATCATCCAAAAGAAGCAATTTGGTGCGGATTGTAAGCTTTATAACGGTGAGAGAAAGACTGAAAAATTCATGGACTGGAGCAATAAAAAAAGATATGTAAGTACATGTGCAAACTATGTACTATTCTGATGCTATATTGTTTGATTCCATTATTCTCTATTTATGTTTAGAGATGTTGGTGAATGTTTCAAAATTTCTTTAGTTTTTCTTCGGAAATTTTATATCTCAGATATACTTGATTTTATTGGACACACTATTGAGAAGGATAGCGAGTGTGATTTACACATTTATGTTTTTAGTAGTTCTCTCTTTTGTAATGTAGCACGGCTTAATTTCAATTGTTGGACTTAGTATTTTGCAAACTATGTACTATTCTAATGCTATATTGTTTAACCATGAAAATTGGATTTTATAGTGGATATATGGCTTTTGCATATGCGATGAGGGGTTATTTGACGAACAAAGCAGATGTTTATAGCTTTGGAGTCGTAGCATTAGAGATTGTCAGTGGGCAGAGCAACACAAATTATAAGCCGAAAGAAGAGCTTATTTATCTTCTTGATTGGGTAATCTAAGTATTATTTCAGTTTATATGTTTTGAAATATGATATCTTTTAAGCTAAATCTTTAGTCTTTTTGGTAACAAATCTTGCTATTTGAACTATGACAATAATTGAATCACTTGCTTTTTTAAAGTATAATTTTATTCAAAGAAACAGGAGGATGACATGACATCCCCTAAGTACAAAAACAGACCAAATAAGATAGCAACAACAAACAACAAAAGCAGAAACAAGCTGACTAGGATATATACAGAACACATCAAATCCCATTTGAAGACAATCCTCAAGGAAAACACCCCTTGTAATCTTTGCTTGGTTTACACCAACAAAAAAACAGCCCCAGTATTCTAGGATGACATCATGAGTTGTGTTTTTTTTTTTCCTTTCTTTGAATGACCATTCTATTTCTCTCCTTCCAAAGACCCCAGCTATTACAAAGGGAACTATGGACCAAAGAAATCTCTTTCTGTTAAAAAACACATGGAAACTTCACCCATTGGTTATCAAAAACATATTTGATTCTTACATCGAGTTCATTGAGAAAGTAAATGCTTCTTTACCTTATATCTACTTTGTTTCGCTTTCAATATATTTTATCTTCTTATTCGAATAATATTTTAACTGACTAACTACGAATTTCCCCAAAGAACTGTTAATTGGTTGAGATCAGTTAAATGTTGTCGTAATAAGATTTATGAACATTAATTTATCTGGCCTTCACTGTAGGGTTTGTCTGATATAGCATGGGGGAAACGGTCCCGTGTAGTACTAGATGTTGGATGTGGTGTGGCCAGCTTCGGAGGATTTCTTTTTGATAAAGATGTGCTTACAATGTCATTTGCTCCCAAGGATGAACATGAAGCCCAAGTGCAGTTCGCACTTGAAAGGGGCATACCGGGTGTTTGATGTTGTCCACTGTGCACACTGTAGGGTGCCTTGGCACGTTGCAGGTATTTTCAATCTTACAATTGCAATTTGATTCTTTGTTTTAATAACATATTTTGTTATAGGAGCTCATTGTGATTTAAAATATACAGGTGGTAAACTTCTCTTAGAGCTGAACCGTGTGTTGCGACCTGGTGGTCACTTTGTGTGGTTAGCTACTCTAGTTTACAGGAAAGGCAAAGATGATTCTATGATTTGGAAAGGTAGATACATCCTTACCTAGTCACTTTGTGTTTAAGATAGGGATTTCTTTGGGTAAATATCTAACAATGTTTCTTCTCATGAAATCTATTGTAGAAATGGCTGAACTAACAAACATTGGAAACGGGTTGTTGGCAAGTCGTATCTGAGTGGGATGGGAATTGACTGGTCTACAATGAGGAATATCATGGACATGAGATCTGTCTATAGAGGGTAAGCAAAATGAATTGTAGCTCTATCTAAATAGTCTGAGATTATTGTTATTGTCAGTGATTTTGCATATCTTATTGACCTTGTGTGAGCTTTAGGCTTCATTGGAAATCTCTTTATTTATCTCAACAACTATTTTGCATATCTTATTGATATGTACAAAGTTCATATCCAATGCTATGAGGATGCCAAACTAATGAAGTTATTCCCTAAAATTGTGAGATCTCTCTACGACTAGGATGTGCTTGCAGAAGATACCATTCTCCTCTGGTTCCGTAAAGGAACAAACCCGAAGGGAAGGTATGCAAGTTGGCTATTAAAATAGTACAAAATCTGTGTTTATCTAAAATCAGCTTAAACGTATCAACTTTAGGTATTTTGAGTCTACCATTGTGTTGGAGAACTTCACTTTCTATGTACCCCCTCCCCACCGATGTAATAGTAATCTAATTAACCCGGTTGCCTATCATGCTTCCCGTTCTCGTTCTTTTTTTTTTTTTTTCTTTTAGTATGTAGTTATAGTTCTTCCCCTTTGAATGGTTTTTACTTATCGATGGATGCAATATAGGAAAAATGATTAATGAAATGCTGCATGCAGGAGGAGGTGCTGGAAAGCACGAAAAAGGCCAAGGAAAAAACGGCACGTGAAGCACAAGAGTTCATTCCCCAATCTACAATGATAACAACACCGACCTCCACCAAAGATGTTGCCGATCTAGTAATTTCAATATCATTTGGTCTTATTTAGTTTAATTGTTGTCAGTTATTTGTAGCTTCGACAGAATTTTCGATCTTAACAAAGAGGTTTACATGTATATTAATTTTGGGTTATTTAATTTAATTTGGAGCTTGTTTTATGATTTTTCTTTTTCTGATTTTTTTTATATATTATTTCGTTCATTGTGATTGGTGAATTAGAGGATCGTGCTATTATTTGTTAAACCTCCAAATTTGACGGTCATACTCTATGGATTTTTTTTTTAAGTCCATTCTCCAATAATTTGATAGTCCAGGGCCGTAAAAAAAAATTCTACAAGAGAATATTTGACGGGAGGGTCCGTCAAATTTCTCAAAATTTGACGGGCTAAGACCGTCAAATATGGGCCTTTTTCACACAGTGGATGCCATGTCTACTCCTAGGAATTCAAAGTGATTGCCAACAAAAACAACTGCTAGTTTTTTTGTTGAGCTTATCTTGATTAGATATGATTCTGTTTCTTAACCAATTAATATGATTCTTATTTGTAACTTGATCATGGATCTTGTGGATATGATTGTTCTTCATTGGGTAGCGCATGCTTTCATCAACAACATATACGCAAGTAATTTCTCAATTATCTTTTACTAATTTTGATCCGATCAATCAAAAGTAGAACTTCAAAACCAAAATAAAAATAAAATTGTTTAGAGAAAACTAAAAGAGAAATTAAATAAGTACTACTACACCGAGCAGAATAGGAGTTGCTCAAGTTTTAATTTTTAACATCGGATTTCAAGTAAAACGACCTTATAAAGGTGTAATTTTCACTAAAACGTGCACAAAAATTCTATAAAGTTTTATAACGTCAGTTTTTCATAAAACCAACGTTACAAACTATATAGAATTTTTGCGGTTTTTCACACAAACTCTTGAAAGGTTTATAACGATTGCTTTACCAAAATTGACGTGATAATCAATTATTAAATAGATTTTGTTCACATACTTAATTCATTGATCAGCTACCTTGGTGTATTTTTGGAGACCATGATGAAAAAGGAAAATACCTTGGTATTGGTATGGAAGGGTTTAGGAAAGCTTTTACATTTTTTTTTTGGATTGCACTCTTCATAGTGGCTGTAATTTCAGGTGGGGTGATTTGTTTAGAATTTAAAGATTGATTATTTCTTTGTGAAGAAAAGGAAAGCAACACTGGCAGAAGCAAGTAGTGTGTAGTCAAGAAAGCAAAGGTAAGTGATAGAAGTTTTTGGGAAATTCTGTGGAGAAATCAATCTAGATGCATGTAGCCAAGAAAGCAAAATACAAAAAAAAAAAAAAAAAAAAAAAACCTTCTATAACGTTGATTTGTAAAACAATCAACGTTATATATTCAACAATATTTTGGTTTTTAATTATAACGTTGATTTTTAGTACAACAAACGTTATATAAATGATGGCATTTTCATAATATTTTGTTTTAAGTGTAACATTGGTTTTTAGTAAAATCGACATTATATAAGTGATGACATTTTCATAATATTTTATTTTTAATTATAACATTGGTATTTAGTGAAACCAACATTATATAATAGCAATTTTGAATTTTTTGTTTTTAATTATAACGTTAGTTTGTAATAAAACCGACGTTATATAAGTGATGGCATTTTCTGTAATATTTTATTTTTAATTATAACATCAATTTTCATTAAAATCAACATTATAAACATTTTAAAATTAGGGATTTCAGCCTCATTCTATCACTTTTGCATTTTTTTTCTTTGCTCAAGCTCTACTACTCTCTTAACTTTCTTCTCTCTCAATCTCTCAAGTTCTTCTCTCTCAATATAATCTCTCACATTCTCTCTCTCTCTCAATCTCTCTCAAAACCCTCTCCATTGAACTCATCTATTTCTCATCTTCTTCGTCTCTCTCGAAGCCCTAGCTCTCAATCTCTCTAATTCTCGGCTTCCTCTCTTGAACTTGAAGTCAAAGTCGTACTCGAACTCAATCGGTGTAAGAGGTATGGAATTTACAATGAATAACCATTATTTTTTATTGTTTCTTTGTTCATTCTATGGGATGCCATGTGTTTGATGAAATGTACAAATAAACAGAACCCTCTAGACAAACTAAAATTTATTTTTTTCATTTACTGTTATTTGTTCTTCCAGTCATCTTCTATATAATAGTTCAAAGAAATGTAAATCCTTGATAAGTTTATGTTTTTTTTTTCTTTATATGAATTAATGAAATTATTGAATGTATGATACTAAAAGAAGTAGAAAAATAGAGAAAAGAGAAGATGAAACTTAGATTGATCTTCATCTTATACTCATGACCTCTGTCTGTCAAACCTAGGATATTCAATCAATCTATAAAGGAAGTGAACTAAAGGTTTTGATTAGATTATTATATTCTTGGAGATCTTTCATTATTTTATTGGAAGGTAAATTTCTTGAAAAAATTGATTGATTCAGAGTTATTTTTACTTTTCTCAAAAAAATAATAATTTGTTGAATATATTATAATGCTATAGTTCTTGTTGTGTTATAGGGATTGAAGCATGCTTATTATTTCTATTAAGAATTAATATTTGTGAATCTAGAGGCGAAGTCTAGGGATTGAATGAGTTATGTGGAACTACTTAGAAACTAAAGAAGGTATCATGTGTTACCCAGCTTAATACGTTATGACATGTGTTTAAAGTTGGAATGTTTCATGAATATTATAGATGGACAAATCTTGGATGTTTAAAGATAGATTATTAATAGAATATGAAGAGGGGGTTGAACAGTTTATAGAATTTACAACAAACAATGCTAGTGACCCTAAGTCAATACGATATCCATGTAGAAGATGTGGTAATTAAAAAAAAAAAACATAAGTTGGAAGAGCTAAAGGTCATTTATTTAGTAATGGGATAGATCTAACATATAGCACATGAGTTTCTCATAAAGAAAAACTTCCCCGAAGGACATCGACAAGTGTAAATATACAATAATTTAGTTGTGAGCTAGATGTTCAAAATGTAGCCCATAAACAAGTAATCCTAACAAGTTTTGAGAATTACTTGAAGATGTTGAAAACTCGTTATATCTGGGTTGTTTAAAATTTACAAAGTTATCGACATTGGTGAAACTATGGAACTTGAAAGTGGGAAATAATTGGTCTGATAAAAACTTTTCAGAGTTGTTGAAATTATTAGGAGATATGATCTTGAACCCCAATGATATACGTATCTCAGTTCATTAAGCCAAGTATATATTGAAAATATTGGGAATGGAATACAAGAAGATACATGTATGTCTTAATGATTACGTATTATATAGAAATAAATGAAATAGTGCTGAAGCATATCCTACTTGTGCAACGTCGATATGGCAGTTAAAGTGGAATGAGACGTAGATAAACAAAGATGTGCCTACAAAAGTTATATGGTATTTTCTAATAATCCCGAGGTTTAGGAAATGATTTACGTTTGAATAGACAACGAATGATCTGACATGGAATGATCGTCAAAGAGTAGATGATGGTAAACTACGTTACCCATATGAGTCCCCATCATGGAAGCTAATAGATTATAAGTGGCCAGAGTTTGTTTTAGAATCAAGAAACCTCCGTCTAGCTATTTCAATAGATAAAATTAACTCACACAGTAACCATAGTAGTTGACATAGTTGTTGGCCCGTTATAATGATTTCCAACAATCTTCCACCATAATTGTGCATTAAGAGGAAGTTTATGATATTAATATTGTTGGCATCGGGTCCACGACAATCTAGGAATGATATCGATGTTTATATAGCACCACTGGTCAACTTTGTGAGAAGTTGGTATTGATGCTTATGATGCATACTGAAGACAATCCATTACGTTGAAAACGATACTATTGTGAACAATCTGCAACTTTCCTGCATATGGAAACTTGTGCAGTTGCCAAGTAAAAGGATATCGTACTTTTCTAATATGTGCGTAAGAGACAGATTCTCGTAGATTTAATCATAGTACAAAGATTGTATACGTAGGTCACCAAAAATATGTTCCAAAGACACATCAATGGAGAAATCAGAAAAAAAAAACATTTGGTAGTAAGCAAAAGAAGCGGTTACCTCCTAAGCCATCAAGTAGAGAAGAGATAAAAAAGATTAAAGGGATCAAAATCTTTTGGGGGGAAGTTGGTCAAAGTAAACAAAAAAGAAACAGAAAAGGCAATTTGACCAGAATATGTGGAAACAATTTCTTTTGGAAAAAAGTCCATAATTTTTTATCTCGAGTATAAGAAATATTTGAATGTCTGATACAACTTAGATGTCATACACATTGATAAGAATGTGTGTGAGAGCATCATTGGGACATTTCTTAACATACTTGAAAAAATGAAAGATGGGGAAAAGAGTGCAGTCACCCCATTTTTGCATATGCCCGATTCGACAATTCATCTTCCGGTTACAATATATTCCTAATGATGAGTGCAAGAAACTCGAAGGTTTGTGAGTACTATCCTTAATATTTCTGTTTCTAGTCCTTCCATTTCCTTTACTCGTTACGATTTGACATAGAAATTTACGCAAGTTTAGGATCGCTATACCTTATACCCGATTTAACAAGTATGCATGTTTAAGTTTACTACATATTTTGATAACTTAGATACATTACGACGCTAGAAATTTTTTATCATGAATCACGTTGGGATTGAAAGTAACCTCACGCCAAAATTCATTAAAAACTTGTAAAAATCAATGAAATGATGAAAATACCCCTTATGAATCTTGAACTTTCGAAAAATCTTGAAAATACCTTTATTGCCTTGGGAATATGATTTCAAGTCTAACGGGACCCAAATCGACAAAAACAAAAAAATTTATGAGAAATCACAAAAATGACTGAAATGCCCTTCAATGTCTGACTTCTACATAGAGACCTTAATTCTTAGGAAAACATGATAAAAATTTAAAAAAATTAGAAAATTCTCGATTAATAAAATTAAAATTTAATCAAAATTAAATAAAAATTAATTGACTAATTCAAATTAAAATTTTATCAAAACCTAACAAAATTCAAATTAAAATTCGATCGATCAATAAAATTCAAATTAAAATTTAACTGACTAATCAAATTTCAAATTAAAATTTAATCAAAAATTAAAAGTCAAATTAAAATGTAATCGACCAAAAAAATTGGAATAAAAATTAAAACAACCATTTAAAATAAAAATGAAATTAAAATCGACTAATCAAGGCTTAATCGATGAAGGACCATCAAAGCACGAGTAACGTGGGATCACCACTCTCATTCTTCTAAAAGTAATGCGAAGAGAAGAAGTAAAAGGAAAGAAAAAAAAAAGAAGATAAAATCATGTATTTTGAGACATCCCAAGTAAAAGGAGAGGAAATAAAAAAAGTATAGAAAGTAGAAGAAAAAAAAAAAGAAACCATAAAAAATAAGAGGCTGAATTTTTGGCTTCGGGGGGGGGGGGGGGTTGATTCTTTTCTTTCTCTCGGATTGATTTTGCATAAAAAAAGAGAATGATAAGAAAATATAAGGAAAAAAGAAAAAAGTCAAGGACTGAAGCATGACTGCCCTCATATTCAATCTTTTGTTTTCTCTTGAATGGAGTAGCACTAATGTCCCTTATATCTATTCTTCTTCCTCTCTTGAACACAGCACAACTATTTCCATTTTTTTTAATGCGCTAACTGCAGCAATGTTTATGCCTTTGTTTTCTTCTTTTAAACACCACAGCAGCAACATCTCCACCTCTGTCCCATTCTATTAAACTCACAATAGCAACAATACTATCGTCTACGACCTCTTCTTCTTCTATTAAACACCCCAGTAGCAACGTTTCCCATTTTTTTCCTTCTCTTAAACACCCTAGCATCGACAACACCATCATTTTCAATCATTTTTCTTCCTTTGAACATTCCAACAACAACGTTTTCAACATTTTTCTTTCTCTCTAACACCCTTAGCAGCCAGTGTATTCAATCTTTCATCTTCTCCGTGATGTATCAATACCCAGACATCATCATATTTCACCTTCTCTACAACGTACCCAACGACATTGTCATTGTGTTATTTTTCCTCTCTATGGCATTCCAACATCAACATATTTGTTTCTTTTTCTATTCAACACCCAACGTTATCTTGAGTTCCACTTGAAGGAACACATAGTAGTCACTATTCTATCGCAGAGGTAAGTCTTGTTATATTTTGTTTAAATTTTTTATTTTTTATTTTCCTTCCTTTTCATGATTTACTTTCTATTTTTTATGATTGTCTTATCCTTCATTGTTATTTGCTATTATTCTTGGATTACATTCACCATTTGACTTGTGGTTTTGCGATTATCGTGTTTAAATTAATGGGATGGTGGTTGCATGAATTTTAATTTAATTTTTTTTTAACTTGAATTATTTTTAGCAATTATTCATGTTTAGGAATAAATAACAATTCAATTCTATAAATACTAATATGTGATGTGTTGTTTGATGATTTGAGAACTATTAGTTAAATCGGAGGGTGTTCATGATTTAACCATTAAATTGGAAGTTGATTTATGTGTGAAATTTTTGCTCTAATTTAGAAATTTCTGACATATACCACTCTCTTGTTAATTTTAGAATTTCGTCTATGTGATTAACTTATTAATTTAGAAATTTCATGATTGTGATTTGATAATTTATAAATTTATAAATTGCATGTGTTTTGGGATTTTCGATTCATATTTCTAATTTTCTATTTTGAAAATTTTATTTTCATATTTTCTATTTGGGAAAATTCATATTCATAAATTTCTATTTTGGAAAGTTTATGATACAAATTTTTTATTTTGAAAAATTTATATGTGAAGTTTTCTGATGCGAAAATTTTCATAATTTTCTATTTTAGGAAAAGTCATATTCATAAATGTCTAATTTAAAATTTTCATATTTTTGTAATTTTTCAATTTAGAAGTTTTGCATTTTTCTATCTAGAAATTCTATGTGGAGTTATGATTTGCTAATTTGAAAATTTCATATTCTTTTGAAACTTTTTATTTTGAAGAAATCGTATTCGCAAATTTCTAATTCGGGAACTCGTCATATATTGTACTTTTCTATTTTGAAAATTTTATTTTTATAAATTTCTAATTTAGGAAATTTCAAAATTTTAATTTAGAAACTTCATAGGTTTCAAATTTAGCAGTTCTAGATTTATGATTTTCTAATTTAGAAAATTTTCACAAATTCCTATTTTTACTGATTTGGAAAATATTTGCATATGTGGATTTTTAATTGAATTTCCATGTGAACTTTAGAACATGAGATATAATTAGGCCTTTTTTTTTTTTAAATATAAAAATATTTCTTTTTTATATGAAATGTGAGGAATCATTTAAATATTTGGGAAAACTTTAATCAAAAGATTCGTTTAGTAAATTTGATATAAATTGAGGATGATTGGACTCTAGGTGGACTGTAGCCTTAGTCTGTTGACTATATTATAGTTTTGGATCGTAGTAGAGACCAATCATTTTGATCAGGCGGGTTTGGTGTCTAACACCTTTCGAAACCCGTAACTGACCTCTTACCCATTTATCTTATTTGTGGACCGATTTAGATCTATTTTGGAGTTATTTTTTATTCTTACATCTAAATTAGGTGGCAATTCCCATTTCTCAAAAAATTCTCCATTTATTAGTTAGACTCTGCTTTTACTATTTAACGAAAAAGAGTCGAGGAGATTTCAATGACAACTCCATTGGGGATATTATGACCAAACCTGACTTAATCCAAGACTATTCCTAGGTTGACTTTTCACTCTAATCAACATTGTTGACTCAAAAAAACTCTTAGATTAGGCTTGATTTTATTCTTTCATTCATTGGTATGTGATTGAATGTAATTGATTGTTTATTTCTCTTAATTGGTTTAATGATTAAATTATGTGGCTTTTATGGTTGGTTATCCTCGAAAACGTCCTGGGTGCACCCCATCCTATTTGCACATACCACTAGCACGTTTAATTTATGATGCATTGCATGTTTGCATATCCCTTATAGCCAATATGGTACTAGTGTATGACTTGATATCCTCGTGGGATGCAACATCATTCATGAAAATCATAACTCCAGTCACGTACCTGTAGACACGGGATTTTCAATTTTTTAAAAACGCCCCTCTACTTTGGGGTGTTTTGGAATCGCCACCATTCAAATTGGTAAAAGGGTGTGAATGGTCACCCGATGTCATATTTTTTGAAAAATCATACATTTTGTATATTTGATGACTTTCGTTGGATAATGCGCGTGGTCCAACCTTGATTCAAGGTAAGGGGGTCCATTTATGGAGTAGGGAAGGTGTTAAGCACCCTACTCCACCCACACAATGTGGTAACCTCGGATTCGGTCATTTTTTAAAATAAAGAAAAATAAATCAAAAATGATTTGATGTGTGCCTTCAAGTGTGAGGGACTTTGATGCTGATTTAGTCCATTGAGGGCACCCTTATTGAAAAAGGGGCCCTTGAAGGATTCAAATCATTGTGGTGTGTGCAAAGTGTAGAGAAAAGGATGAGTAGAGGAGGGGAATTGAGGGGGGTGTTCTTCTTGTCAAACCCACTTTGTTCCTTCTTTATCTTCCTTTGACTTTGCTTGATGAATCTTCTTTTTTTCTCTTCTTCAATTGTTTGAGAGAAGGTTGAGAGTTGAGAGTTGGGTGTTGAGAGTAGAGTGAGAGTTGAGAGTTGAGATGAGTTGTGATTTTTTTAGAGTTTTTTTTGTCAAATTTTCATTAGTTCCTTTTAAGAGGAGAATGAAGGGTTTTTATAGAAATTGAGAGGTATTTTAAGGGTATAATAGGGTGAGGGATTAGAATAAGGGGTAATGGCATGGGTTTGAGAGAAGAAGGGTATGAAATTTGAGGGAGAAATAAGGGTAGTTTTGTAATGAGGGAAAAGGGTTGTGTTTTAACCCAAATGGTTTGGATCTTACCAAAATCCATTTGAGTAGAGTGTTTGGTGGGGTGAGATGAGTGATGGTTGATGGGAGGAGTGGGGGGTGTAAGGGAGTTGTTTGGAGAATGAGTGTTGAGATGGTGGAAGAGGTAAGGTGTTGGATTTGGGGGATGGGTAGTGTAAGAGGTTGATTGGTTAGATTTTGGGAGAGTTGAAGTGATGATGACATGTGACAAATGAAGAGATGAAGAGATTAGTTGATTGGTGATGGTGGTTGGATGATTATAGAGAAGAGTATGGGGGTGATGGTGGGAGGTATGGGTTGAGGTGATTTTGTGGGAGTGTTTTAAGGGAAAGTGATGGATGGAGGTGTGGGAGATATGGGTTGTGATGTGGGTGGTTGATGGTGTTAGAGAATGGGAAATAGGTTAGGGTATGTAGGGTATGGGTTGTGATGTTGGTGGTTGATGATGAGAGGATGGGTAATAGGTTAGGTTAAGGTAGGGTTATGGGTTGAGTTGATTTTTGGAGGGAAGTGATGGAGTTGGTTGATTAGATGAGGGAGGTGGAAGGGTGAGATGACATGTGTCATTTTTGTATTGAGTTGGTGATTGGTTTGATGAGATTGATAGGTTGGATTGGTTTGGGTATTGAATTGGGCTTAGGTTGGATTGGGTTTAAGATAGATTGGGTTTAGGTTGAATTGGGTTTTATGATGGATTGGGTTTTGGGATGGATTGGATTTATGATGGATTGGGTTTTGGGATAGATTGGGTTTGATTTTTAAAGATGTAGGAGAGTGGTGGGTGTGCGGGTCCATGGGCCACGTGAGTGGCCTCGAACATTTATTGTTGAAAATGGATTGGGTTCTTGTAGGTTTGGGCCTTGGGGCCCATTCCAATTTTTCAATTTTTTTTTGAGGTATTTTGCGTCGAGGGCCCGCTCAAATTCGGGTGTCTACAGCTGCCCCTCTTTGCAGGAATTAAGTGCAAAGAACTGCAAAGAATAGACAAAATCCTGATTTGTGCGGGTCCGAGGATTTTGCTCAGATAAGTTTTGAAAACACCGATTTCATTTGATAGATAAGAGATGGCTACCCAAGCACGGGGTCTGACAGGGTGCCGGTTGATTTCCTCGACCTCATGGCGCGGAGCTCGTGTGAGGTCTTGGATTTGTGATGATTTGAGAAAACTTTGACTTAGGTATTTTCAAACGAGTCTTTAAGCAATTGATTTTGGCTTTTGCAAGAATACCATTTTGATTTTTCTTTTTTTATTATTATTTTTTATTTTATTTTATTTTTTTTATTTTTTGATATTTATTGGCGGTCTGTTCTTGAAGCACGGACTCTATTTTTAATATTTTCGCACGGACTGCGCAAAATTAATTCAGTCCGTGCTTTATGCATGGACCAGAACATTTTTAAAAACCGAACGTCGCGCCTAGACGTTTCACTTGGCTATTCCTCTTCGTTTTCTCCTCTGGTTCTTCGTCTTCTCCTCTTTCCTTTCTCTCTTGCGTGCTTGGGTGGTCGAAGAGGCATGTTGGGCGCGTGGAGACTTGGATTTGGAGTACTTTTGGTATTTCTTTGGATTTCTCCTTCGATAGAGGTTAGTTTATCTCCTCCTTTTAGATTAATTTCTTTTTGATTTTGCAAACCTCTATCGCATGACCACCTGCTTCAAGCAATTTATGATGAACACACAACCTATTGTATGTATGCTATTTATGCTTCGTTCATTATTTTGAAGTTTTGATTGCATGAGGGTTCATCATATGTCTTGCCTTTTCTTGGAACTCCTTATCACATTGCTTTTGAATTACAAAATATTCGTTATATGCCCAATGTGATTTGTATTACTTTGCTTGTTCTTACTTTCGCATGAGAACCTTCGTGGCATGCTCATTTTGCCTTGCATGTTCTTTTATCGTACGTACTTTTGGATGTGCAATATTCGTGGCATGTCGCTTATGATTTATTTATTCATTTTGCCTTACATGCTTTCGTTATTTATCATGTTATCACTCCAATGTACTCTCCTTGAGATCATAGGCTTTGCTTTGATGTTGGTGGGGGCGGGTTTCTTAAGTGTAGGTTTGATTAGATGGTGGTGGGCTTTGGGAAGCGATGGGGAAAATGGTTAAGTCGTAGAGGGGAATGATTCGAGTGCTTTTAGGGCAGGCTAGGCGTAGGTTGGGGTTGGCTTTCGAGGTTCGAGGTGGTGAGGCATGGTTATTGGAGCAAGAAAGGTGGGATTTTGACTTGTAAGGGGTCTTGAATGAGCTCACTTGGCTAGACTAATTCTTTAGTTGTTGGTAGGTTTTGGTTCGGGTTAATGCTTTGGTTTGTGGATAGGCTTCGGTTGGTTATTGGGTTTGATTACGGTTAGGACTTTTGATTTGGGCTTTTATTGGGTAGTCGGTTTTCTCATGTAGATGGCGCGTACTCGAGGGAGCAGAGCTGCATTGATTGGTGAGTCTGGAGATAGATCGACTACGAGGACTCGATATGAGCAGGAGACTGTCAGGGAGTCGCCTGTGAAGGAGGCGACACAGTCTTCATCGAGCAGCTCATCTACAGAGAGCGAGACAGAGGCCGGTGTTTCTAGACGTCCAGCTACGGTCCGACGAGTGCCTAGTAGGAGTAGGACTGCAGAGGCAGTAGGCAGAGGTGGTAATGGTGGTGGTTGAGGGTGGTAGTGGAGGTAGTGGTGGTGGTGGCTGTGGACGAGGTCGAGGGATAGAGGGAGCTCGCACTTCGATTCCTGTAGAGGCCAGGGAGGGTGTGGCAGACACTCCCCTTCTTACAGGGTTGATTAGGCACGTTTCGATGTACGTGCGGATGGATGTGCCGACCCCTTACCCATCTAGCAGTTACAGGGGCAGTTGGAGGACTTTCATGTTAGAGTTCGGACTGTTTACGGAGGACTTGAGAGGCCAGTTTACACGAGCCGAATTTGGAGCATTCTTGAGGATCCCATATTTTTGATCGGACAGGCCAATTTTTGTGGCGAAGATGGAGAGATGGTTTCCGGTTATGCACACATTTCATATGCCAGAGACAGAGATTAGCATCAGACCGTCAGATTTCGTGACCATCACTGGGATCTCTATGGAGGGAGAGGCCATTTTTCCTTATATGCTGCCGTTAGACGAGGTTGCCGAGTTGATTGGGGCTCCTTATATTCCAGCTGCCGAGGTCGGTAAGCTGCATAGGCTAGGGATGCGATTTTTGTGGTCGACTCTCAGTCAGCGAGGTCGTACCGTGAGGCGAGGAGATGCTGATTCCGCTGCAGTTTTTCGCCTCAGTTTTTTGCTTTTGTTGGGGAGCTGCTTCTTCTTGGAGGACGACTCTACGGTGATGACCTAGTTTCTCCCTTTTCTTCGAGACATCCGTCGAGTAGCTACCTATGACTGGGGGAGTCTGATTTATGGCACCATCCTTGGTGGCCTAGATCGTATCGTGAAGGGTATCACTTCCCCACGAGGTGGCGGTATCTCTGCCAGGTTCTTCTGGCCCTTCATCGAGGTATTTTGCTTCTTGAACTTTTGGCTTCTCACTTCTTATGATCTATCAGTCTGATCTTGTTGCTTCCTTTTTTTCCAGCTTTTTGTACATGTACATTTTCCTTACTACCTTCCCGAGATGCGTCATCCAGATGAAGGTTACCCTCTAGGAGCTTTCTGGGCAACACGAGACGGGCGCACTATCAAGAGCAATGCCCGTAGTGCCCGGGCCCATTTTGACAGGTGTAGGCTTCATGAGGTGAGTAACTTCTTTTGGTTTGTAGCACTAGAGCTTCTTTCCAATATTTTAGAATCTCATTGTTTCCCTTTTCTTTGTTGTGCAGATATTTTCAGTCACCTTTCCGGACCTTCCTCAGTCGGTCCAGGAGCACCGAGAGGTGTGGGCAGCCTTCGATCGAGACATGCGACGAGAGCTCTATCCTTGTTTCATCGGTCGTCTCTTCTATGTGTACTACTTTGGAGAGCGGCTATTCTTTTAGCATGATCGATCTCTCAGTATCCCAGCAGCTCCGGTGACGCCTTCTTCTATGGATCTATCGGCTGAGGAGTACTTGGCCCAGGTTAGTGGGGTACCAGCACGAGGGCTTCTAGTGGAGGGTGATTACATTGGTTGGTTCAGGACGGCCTCCATTGGTTGCCTGATGCCTGCTATGCCCATGCGTGCTGGGATTACTGAGATCGGCGGAGTTTTCATCCGGGAGCATGATGATACCGTGAGTCTTTGACTTTTCTTTCTTCCTTTTGTTTTCATATCTGTTGGAGTCTAATTTTCTACTTTCTTCTCAAATTGATGATCTACGTCGCCTCAGGGAGGGGTACAGCGTGATTGAGGCCCAGGCGGCCCGTTGTGCTGAGATGGAGGCTCGGTGGAGAGCGGCTCAGGCAGAAGTGGCAGCTCAGGCCGAGTGTATTCATGAGCTAGAGATGAGGCTGGCTATGAGAGAGTCTTGTTCACAGGCTGAGATGGTACGTTCTTCTTTTCCTTTATCTCTTTCAATTCAATATTTTATCACTGTAGTCTGATTGTTTTGTTTTCTTGTGATGTTTCAGGACTATCATCGATGCCATGATGGGGCCAGCACATCTGCTCATCCACCTCCTCCCACTCAGGTACCTTTAATTCCAGTTATCTTCTTTCATTAGCCTATTTGCATATTTGCCTGTCATTTGAGTGCATCTATTTATCTTTTCAGGCTTCGGATGGTGCCGGACCTTCTACCCGACCCCCAGCTTTTACTGTCGATTTTTCAGAGACTTCTGATATGGGCTTAGGGATGCATGATCTGCCTGCCTCTTCGGGTACCGGCTCTGTGTTCTCCGGTCTGAGGGACGTAGATCTATCTAGCGTTGATTCTGCTGCCCGAGATGCTCTTGGACCAGATGATGATAGATCTTAGGATGCATTTATGAACATTTGAAACACATGTATATATATTTTTTTGTATTTACTCTTTTTATTATATATACACTAGTGTTTATTTCATCTTGTATCCTTTTGTGAAATTATGATTGAAACCATCATTGAGTACCTAGGGTGGTAACATCAAATAATTAGGGTTTGTGGGCTCCCTTTTCGTTAATTCAACATCTTGAATGTACTGGTCCGTGCATGAAGCACGGACTGCGCTAATTTTGATCGGTCCGTGCTTCATGTACGGACTGTTTGAATTTTTTTCGGTCCGTGCATGAAGCACGGACTCAAGTGAATTTCTTCAGTCCGTACTCCATGTACGGACCAGAACCTTTTATTTTGCCTTTCTACCCCACCTCATTTGGTCATTCTCTTTCACGATTTTTAGGAACTTCACACCCACTAGGACATCAATGAAGCCTACTCATGCTTTGGAGGATTCGACCCACTTTGATCTTGCGGTCAAAAACTCATCTCCCGCTCTTGAAGGTAGCTTCAACCTTCCAAATCTCAAAAGGTACGTCGTTGTAGACCCATTTTTACATCAATGGCTTAGTTCTATGACCCATGAAGAGAGAATTAGGTGGGATTCCAACAAGCTTGGGTTCACTTTCTCTTTGTCGAAGGTCACTATCATGTGGGACTTGATAGAGGCTCTTATGGGATTTTGGGTCCCGGAGCTCAACTTGTTTCATTTTGGAGACAAAGAAATGACTCCTACGATTGAAGAGTTTGAGCGCATACTTGGCCTTTGCCTATCACCTCGGGTGGTTGTACCACCCTTACGTGAAAGTTATAGGAAAGAAGCGTCGGGATTCTTTGGGGTCACAAAGCAACAACTAGGACGGAGTGATGGGAACTCAAATCTACTCAAGGTTTCTAAAGAATTTTTGCTTCGATGGCTTGGGGACATGAATTCCCAATTTCGTTTTGACATTTTGACCATGGTGGTAGTGAATCAACTCTTGTTCCCTCGAAATGATGAGTATGTGAATCTAGCTTTGATAAGCGTACTCGACCAAGTTCGACAAGGTTTTAGATTGGCTCCTATGCTTTTAGGAGGAACCTATTTATCTCTCACGGCTTGTTCGAGCGGGAGAGAGCGAGTGTATCATGGGTGTGCTCCATTGTTGCAGGTAATGTCCATTTCAAATTTGGAAACATCATGATTAGAGTTGAAGCCTTTAAATTTTGAAGCGTTGTGATTAGAGTTGACTTCCCTTTTTGTGCAGCTTTGGTTCTTCGATCATTTGGCTTTGACCACACCCATTAGTCGCCCTTTCAACGTCCATGCTGATTTTGTGGCTTTGATAAACAAAAGGAAACCTCCCGTCCATTCTGATGGCAAGTTGGGTTGGTTTGAAGGTTTGCAAGGTATGCCAGATAAAGAGATACGTTGGTTAGGCACCTTCCAGCCTTCGGCTTCACCGGTTCTCTCATTTTCAAAGAGTTGTTTTGCCGTATTGATTGGATTGACTGGGGCTACTCACTACATCCCTCTTCGTGTGTTGCAGCAATTTGGTGAAGAACAGGGCATAATGTCTCATGGAGACTTTAGAGAGTTGGTGGGGCCTTTTTCTCCGTCTTCACCCTCATGACGGTTGCGTGATCGACTAGAGAGGGCTTGGAAGAATGTGGTGACTCTGGACCGTCCTGTGTTCCCTGGTTATTCTTTCCTGGACTATCAGCTTTGGATGCAATAACAGATCGCTGAGAGAACTTGTGCCACGCCTTTGGTTCAAGGGACGTCTTTTGGTTCTCGTTCTTTTGACCACCGTGATCGATTGGCGGAGATGAAGATGTCTCATAAGCGGATTGAGAAGATTTGGTTGCGGTCTGAGACTGATTTGAAGAACTAGATAGTTCAACTCGAGTCTTTGAGGATTGAAGAGTCTTCCATTCTGAGGGCGGAGATCGCTGATCTTCGGGAGAGGCTTGCCCAGGGGCCCTGTTTTGATGCCTTTGCATCCTACCTGGTGAGCCGTGATGCTTCGGACGCTGAGGTGGTAATGATGGGGCAAGCTGCTCGCATTCGTGCCTTGGAAGAGAGACTTGATTCCTTCTTCATTTCTCGTCGTGATGTGTGATTGACACCATTTTTTTTTTGTATTTTCTTTTTCTTTACAAAACGTAATGTAAAACTTTTTGAAATGAAGGAAAAATAGGTTTTTTACTTACTTGGCCTCGGGTGTATCTATTGCTTTGAAAACATGATGTTTGAATAAGTCCTAGATTTTTCATCATCGGCCAAAATAGTAGTTTTGAAAACATTTGAATTTTTTGGTGATTTGTCTTTGTCGAATAGATATTGTAGATCCAAAACATGAAGATTTTTGAAAAACCTTTGTCATCTCGATGCTATTTGTGCTTTAGCCAATTATTGAGGATATAGATGTCAGCAGTTCTCAGGCTCTTTTTAGAGTCATCCCCAATGCCCTAGTACTGGGTGAATATCGATTGAGCAATGGGACTTAGGATTTTGGTAAATTTTTGCCATTCACAGTTTATACTCATGCGGGCCAGGAGTTCTTCATATTTTTTTTTTATTTCCTTATTGCCCCTGGTGCCAGTTACGATTTTCACCAGACCTGGTTTCCACATTTTTGCGCATCGACGCCTTTTTGGGTTTTCATCGTGCTAGTGGTTTTGATCTTGCCATAGTCTGATTCTTTTACTCATAGCGCCCTTTCAGGTTTTCACTATGCCCTTTCAGACTATGCTTGTATTTTTTGGATTTTTACATTACAAATCTTGTTTGGAGCCTTTGTGCCTTTGTGGCTTGGTGACTCAAATTGAGCTGCGAGATCGGCGACTCTACTCTTGTAGTGGCGCTCTTTCTTGAGTAGCAGATCTAGATTCCCCTCTCGAGTTTACTGACGACTATTCGTGGTTCGGCAACTCAAGTTGAGCTGCGAGATCGGCTACTCTACACTTCGAGTACTCTTTTTTTTTTAATATCCGACCTGGACTCCCCTTTCGCGTCTTCCAGCGATTAATAAGGCTTGCGATCCTGATCAAGCTGCCATATCATTGGTGCTACCACCGTCATTATGATGCCTTAGAACATTCCTTGATCCGAAAGGACTTTTAATGGGACGAAGTATTGGCTAAGGCTGAGTGTAATGGAAAGGTACAAAAAGGTTAAGGTAGGTTCGTCTAGAGTGGGTTAGACTTGGGGGTTTGTCTATTTTTGTTTCGAAAAGGTGATCTATGTCTCCTCCCACCGTCTCTCGAACTTGTTTAGGCTGGAGATTTGGGTCGAGCTCAGATCAAGTATCCGAGTTTTTTTTGAATTTTTGAATTTTTTTGGTATTTTAGCCGTTCACAGTTTATTCTCATGCGGACCAAGAGTATTTTGATGCTTTGACCTTTTTTATTTTCTTTTCTTTTGTCTTTTTTTTTTTTTTTTTTTTTTTGTAACGTTGACTTGCCCCAGTTCTTAGGTTAAAAAATGAATATGATGGCTCAAAAGGGTTGACGAGGGTTAAATAATTTGTTTGGGATAGTAAAGATGGCCTTTCGTCATCTCAGGGTCGGATCTTAGGCGTAGTATTTTTTAACAGTGTCAGCATTGATCGGTTGAGGGAAGACTTGTCCGTCCATTTCTGTAAGGATTAAAGCTCCTCCCGTCATTACCTTCTGCACAATGAATGGTCCCTCGTAGTTTGGTCTGAATTTTCCCCTAGCATCTTCTTGTATTGGTAAGATCTTTTTCAAGACAAGGTTTCCTGGTGAGAAATTTCGAGGTTTGACTTTCTTGTTGTAAGCTCGTGCAATTCGTCGTTGGTAAATTTGACCATGACAGATAGCTGCGAGACGCTTCTCTTCAATCAGATTTAGTTGATCAAATCGAGCTTGAACCCATTCTGTTTCATTCAATTCTGCTTCTTTTAAGATCCGGAGGGAGGGAATCTCGACCTCGACAGGTAAGACTGCTTCCATCCCATAGACCAGTGAGTACGGAGTTGCCCCAGTTGAGGTTCGAAATGAAGTCCGGTAAGCATAAAGGGCAAAAGGCAACATGTCGTGCCAATCCTTATAAGTGACTGCCATCTTCTCGATGATTCTTTTGATGTTCTTGTTGGCAGCTTCAACTGCTCCGTTCATTTTGGGCCTATAAGGTACAGAGTTGTGATGAGTGATCTGGAAGTCTTCGCACATCTTAATCATATCCTTGTTCTTGAAGTTTTTGGCATTGTCAGTCACTAATCCACTAGGAAGTTCATAATGACAAATAATATTGTTCTTGACAAACTTCAGAACACTGCTCTTTGTGACATTGGCATAAGAAGCTGCTTCTACCCATTTCGTAAAGTAATCGATAGCGACTAGGATGAAGTGGTGCCCATTTGAAGCTTTTGGCGAAATCTGTCCAATAACGTCCATACCCCAGAGTGAGAAGGGCCAGGGAGTAGTCATGTTGTGCAATTCTGATGGTGGCGCGTTGATCTTATTGGCATAGATCTGGCAAAGATGGCATTTACGGACGTGTTGATAACAATCACTTTCCATTGTTGTCTAGTAATATCCCATTCTCATGATCTTTTTAGCAAGCATGTGACCATTCATGTGGGATCCGCAGACTCCACCATGTACGATTTCGATCAGTCGTTTTGCTTCTATTTCTGCCACACATCGGAGTAGGACTTCATGATGTGATTTCTTGTACAGAATGCCATTGCTCAGGAAGAATTGGCCTGCTAGCTTCTGGATAGTCCTTCGATCATTAGACGTTGCGTCTGATGGGAGAGTTCGATCTTCGAGATAGGCTTTGATGTCTGAATACCAAGGCTTTTCTTCAGATTCTTCTACTTCGACGGGTAGGCAGTAAGCTGGTTCGTCTTGAAGCCCGATTTCAATAGGATCAATGACTAAGTCCTCCGAAATACTAATCATAGAAGCAAGCGTAGCTAGTGCATCAGCAAATTGATTCTTAGCTCTCGGCATATATGTGAATGAAATCCTGTTGAAGCTTGAGCTTAACTCTTCGAGGTACTCGTGGTAAGGAATCAATCTCTATTCTCGGGTCTTCCATTCTCCAATTGTCTGATAGACTACTAGGCTCGAGTCTCCGAAAACATCGATCTCATCTACCTCGAGATCCAGTGCCCTTTTCAATCCTGCTATGCACGCTTCGTATTCAGCCTCGTTGTTAGAACATTGGAACTTCAATCTGATTGCAATTGGCACGTGGGACCCTTCTGATTTGATCAAGACTGCCCCTATTCCGTTCCCCTTCTAATTTGCTGTCTTGTCAAAGTATATTTTCCAGCCCGACTCTTCGTCATCGTTCTCAATCTCAGTGAGCAATATGGCTTCATCAGGAAAGTTTGTCTTCAATGGTTCGTAATCAGGCAATGAATGCTCGGCTAAGTGGTCGGCGATGGCTTGCCCCTTGATGGCCTTTTGAGTGACATAGGTGATGTCGAACTCAGATAATAGTAATTGCCATTTTGCAGTACGACCCGTTAACGCTGGTTTCTCGAAGAGATACTTGAGAGGGTCCATTCGAGCAATGAGCATAGTCGAGTAACTGAGGAGATAGTGGCGTAGTCGTTAAGATGCCCATACCAGTGCACAGCAAGTCTTCTCGATTGCCGAATACTTTGCTTCGTAATCAGTGAATTTTTTGCTGAGATAGTAAATGGCTTGCTCTTTTCTGCCTGACTCATCGTGTTGTCCTAGTACACAGCCCATAGACGTTTCTTGCACCGAGATATACATCAGTAAGGGTCGCCCTGGAGTAGGAGGAACCAAGACTGGTGGATTGAGCAAATATTTCTTTATCTTGTCGAAGGCTTCTTGATAGTCTTCGTTCCATGCTTTCGGCATATCTTTCCTGAGTAGCTTAAATACTGGTTCACATATAGGCGTGAGTTGCGCAATGAACCTGCTGATATATTGTATTCTACCCAGAAATGCTCGGACATCCTTTTCTGATACCGGTGCTTTCATTTCAAGAATGTACTTGGCCTTTGCTGGATCTATCTCAATGCCTCTTCTATTGACGATGAAGCCCAATAACTTGCCTGATGTTACCCCAAATACACAATTTGTTGGGTTGAGCCTTAAGCTGTATTTCCTTAGTCTGTCGAACAGTTTCTTGAGATTTATCAGATGATCTTCTTCTATGCCTAATTTAGCGATCATATCATCTACGTAGACTTCCATTTCTTTATGGATCATGTCGTGGAATAAAGCTGTCATTGTGCGTTGATAAGTTGCCCCTGTGTTCTTAAGCCCAAACGGCATGACTTTGTAATGAAAAGTACCCTAGGGTGTAATGAATGCTGTCTTCTCTTGGTCTTCTTCTGCCATTTTTATCTGATTGTACCCAGAGAACCCATCCATGAATGAGAACATACCATGCCCTGCTGTGCTATCGACTAGAGTGTCTATGTGAGGTAATGGAAAATCATCCTTAGGATTGGCTTTGTTCAAATCCCGATAGTCGATACACATTCTTACTTTCCCGTCCTTCTTTGGTACCGGAACGACATTAGCTAGTCATTCGGGGTACGTGGAGACTGCGAGAAATCCTGCTTGAAACTGTTTCATCACCTCATCTTTGACTTTGAGTGTTCTTTCTAGCTTGAGTCTTCTCAATTTTTACTTGATAGGCTTGCTCCCAGGAGCGATCGGCAGTTTGTGAACAACGAGATCTATGTCTAAGCCAGGCATATCTTTGTAGGACCAGGTGAAGATGTCTTGATAATTACGCAATAGTTCGATCATTTCTTCTTTTTGCTGAGGGGTTAACAAGGCTCCGATTTTTACAACACACGGGTCATCTTTAGTGCCAAGATTAACTGAGTCTGTATCCTCAATGTTTGGCTGAACACCATTTTCATGTCGTTCTAAAAGGTCCTTGATTTCTTTAGGGGGGTATTCCACTTCGTCCTCAGACTCTTCTTCAATCCCCATGAGATCGAAGTCATACTCATCCTTTTCATATTCTGTTCTGTCCAAAGGTCCATTCGATTGAGACAAATCCCTTAAATTCTGTGAAAACTCTTTTTTTGATTTTTGGAATGTATCTATTTTTTTGAGATTTTGAAAGCTTTTTGAAGGTTTTTTAATTTTTTTGATTTTTGAAGACTTTTTGATTTTTTTGATTTTTGAATGCTATTTTCCGGACATCTGAAATAAGAAGAACAATCATGCATTAGTAAAGATAGGTAGCCCTCGAAATAGTCTTTACCTGAGGACGAGGGCTCGTTATGATCCTCGGGCAAACTGATGTTGCCTAACGGTATTTTTTTTGGAGGCCTCGACAGCATCAAGTGTCAATGGGAATTCTTCCCAGTTGTGCAGTGTCTCCCCTTCTCTGAGGGGGCGGATGAGATGTGAAAGTGATGTGTTGGGTGATTTGGTTGGTGGTTCGGAGATAACCATGATCTCCGATTGATTGTTGTTAGGTTGGGGTACAGTCCCTCCCAAACTTGGTGGGATGACGATTGATGCCCAGTCAATGCCGGTGGGAAAAGGTGATTCGTTCCCTTGGTTGGTAATGATTTCCACTTTAATGGATTTTGGAGCGGTCTCCGATGGACTTTCCTCGGAATCCCCATTGAACAAAACGTCAATGCCTTCTACGAAGGATGATTGGGACTCGACGATTGGGTCTTTGTGCAGTGGTGTGATATTTACCTTTTTTGGCCTTTTTGCCAATGACGGTTCTGATAAACCATCAGGTCTGATATGGGATTTCGGGAAGTTAACACTAATGTGAGGGACTCGACTTAAATTCCAGATGTTCGGCTCACGATTTTGCTTTCTTGCTAGTCGAAGCTCTTTCTTCTTATCATTCATTTCTGCAATATCCCTTTTCGTAGGTCTAAAGCCTAGACCAAAATAAAGAGTATGCTTCATTGCTTCGACTGGTGTAGCTCTTCCTCTTCCTCCTGGTCCCAACCCTCGCTTGGGTCGGTAGCTTCCCCTTTTCATAATCCGACCAATCATAAGGTTTGCTCTCGATAGCTTTGCCTTTACCTTCTCCTTCCCCTTCTCGATGTGATTAATAGCCGCGAATTGGTACGAATGGTAGAGTGCCTTGTCCTTCGTCATCTCTATATCAATGAATGGCACGTCTAGGGCTCTTCCAGCTGGAATAAGGTTCTCTGCCAATACTGATATCATCCTTTGCCCCATGATAAATTTGACTCTCTGGTGCAACGAGGAAGGCACAACCCCGGCAGTATGGATCCAAGGCCTACCCAGTAACAAGTTGAAGGTCGTTGGTATTTCCATGACTTCAAACGTCACTTCAAAGGTGCAAGGTCCTATTGTAATTGGTAGGTCTACTTCGCCTAGCGAATCCCTTCTCGAACTATCGAACCCTCGAACAACATTGTTGTTGGGTTTCACATACGACCAATCGGTGTTCAGCTTTCGGAAGGTCTCAAGTGGACAAACATTAAGCGCTGAGCCGTTGTCAATCAGCACCCTGGCAACCATCATGCTCTTGAATATGACCATAATGTTTAGTGGCTCGACGTGCCCCGTTCCTTCAGGTGTAAATTCATTTTCTGTGAAAATAATAGGATTGGGGGCCATGATCTGGCCGACTGTTTGTTCCAACTGTGCTGGTGTCGTAGTCGAAGGTACACGTGATTTCCCCAGGACTCTTAGCAATGCCTCTTGGTACTCCTCCGATTTTTGCATTAGTCCTAGGATGCTGACTTGGGCTGGCTGCTTGTTCAATCTATCTACTATGTTATGCTATCTCTTCAGGATGAGCTTAATAAAGTCTGTGGCTTCTTTGTCTGTCATTTTAGCTTCAACTTCTTTATCTGTCGCTTTCACCTCCTCTTTTTTCTGGTCACTCTCGCTCATTTTACCCTTTCTTTTTACCTTTTTCTTTTCCTCATCTGTTATCCCTTGTTTCATTTCTTCAGTCTTTTCCCTGATGCTTACCTCCTTTGTTGGTGTTTTTTTGCATCTCCCTGCCTTTGTCATATGACCGATATCGGCCACCATTGCCTTCTTCATAGTTTCAACCCCGACGGTTGTGGTGATGGTTGTCTCGTAACTCCAGGGAACTGCCTGGATAGAGTTATAGGGGAATGGTTTGGGTGAGTGTATGGTCATGGGGGGTGGATCGGGTTTCATATTGAGAATGAGAGGAAATGGTGGTGATTTGGATGTAGTGGTAGTAGGGGGTTGATGAAGTGTATGGGATGATGAGTGGTGGACATGAAGATGCAGTGTATGGTATGTGAAGGGGAGATCGGGTTGATCCTTGGGAAGTTGGTGGTGTGTACGGTATGACAAGAGGGGGTCGGGTCGAACTTTGATGATGGGGTGATCCATAAGGTATGGCTAAAGGTGGTCGGGTAGCGGTATTTTGGTGAGTGGGATGGATGGTGAAGTTGGCTAATCTGAGTGGTGGTACTGAATTTTGGGATGAATTTGTCGTATAATGGTTGATTGTACTGACTGTTGGCGCTTCTGGTCCCTGAGTTAAATGGACCCTGATTTTGGACCCGACTGGCGCTATCAAGACAGATGGATTGAAATCGAGTTCCTTATGAATGACATTCACCATGTGTCCACTTCCCCCTTCATTGTGGGTAGGTAGGGGGTTTTGATTGATATTCTATTGTTGGGGTGGGTTGGGAGGTCCATCCAGGATAAGAGCCTTCTTATCAATCAAGTTCTGTACCTGATGTTTGAGTTGCCAGCATTGGTCTATAGAGTGTCCAGGTGCACTCATATGAAATTCACAAAATAAATTGGGGTTGTACCCTGGCCCTTTGGCAGCTTCAGGATTTGGTGGACGTTTTACAAGATACTCACCCTTGAGCAAGATTGGCAGTAACTCAGATAATGTCATGGGTAGCCTGGTAAACACTCTATTAACCCTGTTCGGTCTTGCTTGTTGATTCTACCCATATTGTTGTGCTGGTTGTGCTGGCATGGCTTGTGGAGGAACCATCCGGAAGGGATTCTGCGGTGCTGGAGCCCAAGCAGCTCGAGGTACTGGCGCCCAAGGGGCTTGAGGTACCTGTGGCTGCTGAGTTGGTGCTTGAATGATGAGAGGTTGGCTGGGTTGTACATTATTGACTTGGGTTTCTTCTTTCTTCTTGACAAAAGGCACTGATTTCTTTTGTGCCGAGGTCCCCGCTGTTGCACTCAAGGCTGTAAAGTCAAATATTAGACCGGTTCGGATCCCGTCCTCGACCCGGTCTGCTACTTGAACTAAATTCGAGAATGTGCCTGTAGTGTGTCCAACCACATGAGTATAAAAGGCATGCCCCAGTGTTGAGATAAACGTAGTGTTCATCTCCTGTTCCGTCATTGCGGGCCATACTTGTGAAGCGGACTCCCGCCATCTCTGGGCATACTCTTTCACTGTCTCCTTGTGTTTCCTCGTCATCTTAGCCATATCGTTTCGATCCAGACCCACATCTGTATTGAACCGGTAATTGTGCCAGAACATTTTAGCCAAGTCCTGCCAACTCTTAATGAGTGTATGGTCCAATCCTGAGTACCACTTGAGAGCCGGTCCTGTTAAGTTTCTTTGGAAAAGTTGTACCAGCAATCTGTCATCCTCACCATATTGGCACATGACCCACAATACAATTTGAGGTGTTACAGAGGACACCCAACACCATTATATTTCTCAAATTCTGGGCATTTAAACTTAGCCGGCAGCTGTGCGTTGGGATAGAAGCATAGGTACCTGAACCTTGTCCCCCCAGAGTATTGTGCCATTCATCCGTTGCATTTCCTCTTGAAGAGATTCGATCTGTCGGGCCATTTTGTCGTCGGTAGCACTCTTAGCTTCAGGAGCCCTAAAGTCACACTCGTCATCTGGGATAACCACCGGGGGTGGTTGATTTCGTGGTATATAGAGCGGAGGACCCTGATATATTGGCACAGTAGGAGGTGGGGTGGTTTGTTGTTCTGGTCGTATTTGCTCAAGGGGTTCGGGGTTTGACTCGGATGCTTGATGCTGAGTTGCCTGTGCTTGCAGAAAATTGGTGCTACTCAAGACAGCCGCCAAGATTTGTTCTTGCCTTTTCGTTGTTTCTAACAGCTTTACTATCATTGCATTAGCTTCGGCCAGTTCATTTGTCGCAGGTTGTGGTTCATCTAAGTAACTCATAGTTGATGAAGATGATCGGAGAAAGTATGGAGGCTTCTCAGGATGTTTGTATTTTTTTTGTTTGGCCACCTGTGGGCACAGAAGACCAAGTGTTACTATCTTACTTACAAAAAAAGAAAATGCATGATGTTTTATTAGGTCCGGTAATTATTATGGGATGGTACTCAAAAAGGGAAATTTAGTTAGGTTAGCTTGAAAACACGGTTCGTCAACGCGGAGCTGGATTGTTTTTGAGAGAAAATAATTACATCAGCACGAAGCTGACATCGACACGGGGTCGGTAAAACGGTTTGAAAAGAAATTACATCAGCACGGAGCTGGCATCGACGCAGAGTCGGTAAAATATTTTGAAAAAAAATTACATCAGCACGTCAGCACGGAGCTGGCATCGACGCGGAGTCGGTAAAACATTTTGAAAAGAAATTACATCAGCACGGAGCTGGCATCGACACGGAGTCGGTAAAACATTTTGAAAAGAAATTACATCAGCACGGACCTGGCATCGACGCGGAGTCGGTAGAATATTTTGAAAAGAAATTACATCAGAACGGAGCTGACATTGACACGGAGTCGGTAAAACATTTTGAAAAGAAATTATATCAGCACGGAGCTGGCATCGACGCGGAGTCGGTAAAACATTTTGGAAAGAAATTACATCAGCACGGAGCTGGCATCGACGCGGAATCGGTAAAACATTTTGAAAAGAAATTACATCAGCACGGAGCTGGCATCGACACGGAGTCGATAAAACATTTTGAAAAAGGTAATTTCATCAGCACGGAGTTGGCATCGACACGGGATCGGGAAAGTATTTTGAAAGGAAATTATATCAGCACGGAGCTGGCATCGACACGGGATCGGGAAAACAGTTCGAAGAGTAGTTTTCTGAGATAAATCGAGTTAAAATAACCCACAATTTTTGGTAGCCTCCAATTCAGTTCTCTGAAATCATCGTCGGCCAGGCAGATCTCCAAGGAAGAAGCGACGCACAATGGCACTCTTAAATCACCTTGTTCCCTAAATAGATGTAGTCTATCCCCCTCGTATCAACAGGGTAAGATCTTTCTAGGCACCGACTTTGATCAAGAACTGTAATTGGTTTTTTTTTTTTTTTTTTTGCTTTTTTTTCTTTGAAAAAGTTGGATGCATTGGAGTTAATTGGTCGGTTGTTATCTTTGTTAGATCATAGATGGATCATAGACTTCATTCGATATGGATCGTGGACTCGATTGGTTGTGGACCCAATTGAAGTGGATCTGGGTCATGCCCAGTTGACATGGATCTGGGTCGTAGACCTAGTTGGAAATGGATCTGGGTCGTGGACCTAGTTGACATGGATCTAGGTTATGGACCCAGTTTGGTTGGATCTGGGTCGTGGACCCAATTGGAAATGGATCTGGGTTGTGGACCCAGTTTGAAATGGATCTGGGTCGTGGACCCAGTTGATTGGATCTGGGTCGTAGACCCAGTTTGGTTGGATTTGGGTCGTGGACCCAACTGGAAATGGATCTGGGTTGTGGACCCAGTTTGAAATGGATCTGGATCGTGGACCCAGTTTGGTTGGATCTGGGTCGTGGACCCAGTTGGACATGGATCTGGGTCGTGGACCCAATTTGAAATGGATCTGGGTCGTGGACCCAGTTGATTGGATCTGGGTCGGGGACCCAGTTTGATATGGATACCTAGTGAAGGACGGGTTTGGTTATGACCGAGATCGATAGTGAGCCACGTTAGGCAAAATCCATTTTGAGCGGGATCGATTATGAGTGGTAGGCCCTGAGTTTTACAAAAAAGTGATTCATTTAATCATTTTTGAGCTTTAAAACTCGAAATAAAAAAAACTCCAAGAAGAAAAGTCATCAGGACTGACATAAGGAACAAAATGAGTAAAAAAAAAAAATGTTTTTTTTTTTTTTTTGGGGTCCGTTTTTCAAATACGGACCTAACACTTTTTGGCTGGTCCGTGCTTCAAATACGGACCAGAACATCAAAATTATTATTTTATTTTATTTTTTTGGGTCCGTTTTTCAAGTACGGACCTAACACTTTTTGGCTGGTCCGTGCTTCAAATACGGACCAGAACATCAAAATTTTTTTTTTTTTTTTACACTGGTCCGTGCTTCATGCACGGACCTAAGAAAATTTGCCCAGTCCGTTTTCTAAGCACGGACTTAATAATTTTTCTTGAGTCCGTGCTTCAAACACGGACCAGAACCTTTTCTAGCTTTCCAAAGTTGCCCTGCTTTTGATCCTCATCCCATTTTGGCCTAAAATTTTTGGGTTTTGAGGCACATAGCCTCTATTTTTTGGCTTGGGCCCCAAAAAATGTCACTTTTTATTTTTTGATGATGCAATCATAAACAAAAAACGACTTCCCCCTTTACCTTGGGGGACATAAAACAACACATAAAACGAGAAACTTCCTAATATCTATACAACTTGTCATCGTGGGCTACAAGAAAAGCAATAAAATAAAATTACAATACACACACGTGGGATGGATATGGAATTAAATTTTGGAAACCTTAGTGTCCTTTGTCTATTAGTTACGCTTCGATGCATGCGGTTTGTAGGTAGTTTTCTGGCTACCCATTCTTCAAACCTCAATGTACACCGAAGTGTACATGTCTTAGGTTGGTGAATGGGGTGGATGTTCTCCTCCCAGCCACCCAAAATAGCGATCTCGGGGGCTTGAGAGTACCGGCATCCGGGGTTAGAAATTTAAAGAGACGGGGGTAGCTTATGCATAGGGGTATGAATCGTATGTGCATGTGCGTGCATTTTTTTTTTTGAGACGTATCCATCCTTACATCCCTTGTCCAATAAAATAAAACACATATACAAAGCATGAAATAAGTAAATATTACAAGCATTCCCCCAATGAAAAAAAATAAAAAAAGAGACATGAAAAATGTTAGAAGGTAAGCACAAATACAAAAAGATGAAAACACATTTTTTTTTTTGTTTTAGAAATAATGACCAAATCGAAAGAGGGTCGGACCCACTAGTCTTGCCTCCCCAGCCGAGTCGCCAAGCTGTGGATACGGGATTTTCAATTTTTTAAAAACATCCCTCCACTTTGGGGTGTTTTGGAGTCGCCATCATTCAAATTGGTAAAAGGGTGTGAATGGTTACCCGATGTCACATTTTTTGAAAAATCATATATTTTGTATATTTGATGACTCTCGTTGGGTAATACACGTGGTCCAACCTTGATTCAAGGTAAGGGGGTCCATTTATGGAGTGGGGAAGGTGTTAGGCACCCTATTCCACCCATACAATGTGGTAACCTCGGATTCGGTCATTTTTTAAAATAAAGGAAAATAAATCAAAAATGATTGGATGTGTGCCCTCAAGTGTGAGGGAGTTTGATGTTGATTTAGTCCATTGAGGGCACCCTTATTGAAAAAGGGGCCCTTGAAGGATTCAAATAATTATGGTGTGTTCAAAGTGTAGAGAAAAGGATGAGTAGAGGAGGGGAATTGAGGGGGATATTCTTCTTGTCAAACCCACCTTGGTCCTTCTTTGTCTTCCTTTGACTTTGCTTGATGAATCTTCTTTTTTTCTTTTCTTCAATTATTTGAGAGAAGGTTGAGAGTTGAGAGTTGTGAGATGAGTTGAGAGTTGGGTGTTGAGAGTAGAGTGAGAGTTGAGAGTTGAGATGAGTTGTGATTTTTTAGAGTTTTTTATCAAATTTTCATTAGTTCCTTTTAAGAGGAGAATGGAGGGGTTTTTATAGAAGTTGAGAGGTATTTTAAGGGTATAATAGGGTGAGGGATTAGAATAAGGGGTAATGGCATGGGTTTGAGAGAAAAAGGGTATGAAATTTGAGGGAGAAATAAGGGTAGTTTTGTAATGAGGAAAATGGGTTGTGTTTTAACCCAAATGGTTTGGATCTTACCAAAATCCATTTGAGTAGAGTATTTGGTGGGGTGAGATGAGTGATGGTTGATGGGAGGAGTGGGGGGGGGGTGTAAGGGAGTTGTTTGGAGAATGAGTGTTGAGATGGTGGAAGAGGTAAGGTGTTGAATTTGGGGGATGGGTAGTGTAAGAGGTTGATTGGTTAGATTTTGGGAGAGTTGAAGTGATGATGACATGTAGCAAATGGAGAGATGAAGAGATTAGTTGATTGGTGATGGTGGTTGGATGATTATAGAGAAGAGTATGGGGGTGATGGTGGGAGGTATGGGTTGAGGTGATTTTGTGGGAGTGTTTTAAGGGAAAGTGATGGATGGAGGTGTGGGAGATATGGGTTGTGATGTGGGTGGTTGATGGTGTTAGAGAATGGAAAATAGGTTAGGGTATGTAGGGTATGGGTTGTGATGTTGGTGGTTGATGATGAGAGGATGGGTAATAGGTTAGGTTAGGGTAGGATTATGGGTTGAGTTGATTTTTGGAGGGAAGTGATGGAGTTGGTTGATTAGATGAGGGAGGTAGAAGGGTGAGATGACATGTGTCATTTTTTGTATTGAGTTGATGATTGGTTTGATGAGATTGATAGGTTGGATTGGGTTTGGGTATTGAATTGGGCTTAGGTTGGATTGGGTTAAGATAGATTGGGTTTAGGTTGAATTGGGTTTATGATGGATTGGGTTTTGGGATGGATTGGGTTTTGGGATGGATTGGGTTTAGGTAGAATAGTATTGGGTTGATTTTAAGGATGTAGGAGAGTGGTGAGGTGTGCGGGTCCATGGGCCACGTGAGTGGCCTCGGACATTTATTAGTTGAAAATGGATTGGGTTCTTGTAGGTTTGGGCCTTGGGGCCCATTCCAATTTTTCAATTTTTTTTTGAGGTATTTTGCCTCTGTTCAAATGCAAATTAAAGTTCTGAAGAATGAAAAGAAAAATGATAAAGCTATAGAACCTTATATTGTGTTTGACTTTGTCAAAGATCGAGAAAATGATCAATTACCCATTGACCCTATCTTAGCCCATCGAATAATTCAGGTTGAAACTACATTGAAGAATATCAAGGACCTCGACGATCTGGCCCTTGGATTAGGGGTAATGACATTATTCACTACTATCCGTCTACCAAAGAAATTCATAATGCCAAACATGTATAAACTTGACGAAATTTCATGCCTTAGGACTCACTAGAAAGTATATGTCAGCATCATGTAATTTTAAGGTCTGAGTGAAGAACTGATGGCTCAAATTTTTCAGAGAACTCTTATAGGACCTGCTTTACGCTGACTAATGTCGCTAAACTCATCTCGGTAAGAACATAACATGAATTAATAAAGGATTTTATTGGATGATATTCATTTAACACAGACATTGAACTCACGAGAAGAGATTTTTTAATACCTTGGATTTTCAACTCATATCTCGAGGAAATTAAATGGTGAGATTTTGAGGAAAATATCGAAGGAGAGACTTAGAGTAAAATACTCGAATATTGCTATGATTAATTTTGAGAAAAACCGACCTCGCCATTAGATTCAAAATGATCGAAATATATACGTGAACCTGTAAGTAAGTTCGAATTCGAGTTTAGATAGAAAAGTTATAGAATCATCGAATTTCGTGTTAAGTAGGATCCAAACAGTGAAATTTTCGTTAGAGAGAGAATCAGAAAAATTCAACGTCACCATTAGATCCGTAGCAAAAAATTATTCGAAATGGAATACTCGTTCGTCATTTTTCGAGTCCGAATGGCCGAGTTGTGGCCAAAACTAGGAACAATGAAAAAAAAATTACAAGTTTACCCCTCAAGCCTTTTATTTAAAAGAGAGTGATTTCTTTTTATTATTTTCTCTTCTTCTCCATAGAACCAAACCACAGCCACTTTTCAATTCAAGGGTTTCGACCCATTTCCATCAAGTTCTAGCGCGATCGAGGCCGAATTGAACCTCAACGAAGAAGGTAAAGTTGTCGGCCACGATGAGGGCTACAACTTCACCATCTTTGGTTGTCAATTCTCATTCGTTTTCCTTACCCTCCATCAATAATCAGCCGTATAGTGCGAAAGAAACTCCACACCTTCCATCCAAAGGCTCCATTGAGTAGGAGTTAGAGTTACCCTTTATTGTAGAAGCGAAGGAGAGCATCGTCGTCAAATGCTTCGCAAACCCTTGCCTATTTTGCATCCAAGTCAGCCCAACCTCGACTCTCGAGCCATCCAACCTTGATTTGTAGTGCTAGCTTATATCTTGGGCATCCACAACGGTAAGGGACTCTCAATTCTTAGTAGTAACCTTATATTTCAGAAATGTGCATTTAAGTTGTTTTAACAAAACTTATTGTTTGTTTTAAATTGTAGAAATTTTTGTTTGAATTGAAATTCATGCTAGAAATAGAGATTTGATGTGTTTTATTTATATTTTAAATGTTAAAATTCGTAGGTGGGTTGAATGATTCGAAGAATGGATGAAAGACCCCAAAAATGGATTGAAAGAACCCAAAAATCGTAAAGTTTTAGTTTTGTCAGCAGATGCTGTCGGTCCCACCGACACCTACCGATGAGCATTCTGTAGCCGATAAAATCCTTCTGTTGGCAGGAACCGTCGGTTCCACCAACAGAACAAGCTTCTGTCGATGACAGCATTTTTATGAGTCAAAAACAGACTCAGACTCTTGCCTTGACTTCCTCATTGCCTATACTTGATTTCCCACCCTTTATTTTATTAGAAAAAGTAAATGTCCTCTTTAATTTTTACTTTCCATTTACTTTAAGTTCTTTAATGAAATTAAGGTTTTACCCCCTATTTTGGAACAATGGGAATGATTTCGAGATCCAAATCTCAAAGGAATAAAATCCAAATTTTGATTTCAAGAACAAAACGTAGATTTCGACGTTTTCGACAAATTTTCAAAATGTAATAATTTTCGCATTACTTTGAATTAGATTACAAAAATTATATGGTGTCGAATCTCATGATCAAGATTTTCATTTCCAAAAATCCATTTTCAATTTTGAGAACTTTGAAAATTTGAGTTTCCGACACTTAACCAAAAGTTTCACTAGCTTTCCTTGTTTTTAACAGCTTTGGTCCCGTGCATCATCGGGACTTCATTTTGAATAAACCTTGATGTTTTTCGATGGAAAGACCAAGAATAACTTGGAAATATTGAAAATGAATGGTTTGATTTGAAAAGAAGAAAAGTGAAAATGTCGAGAGAATGAAAAAGGGGATGAACGGTAGAATGCCAGAATCACTCCCAAGGGGTGATGTCTGCATTTTACATTGTATGTTGTATGTAGGTTGGTGAAAGGATATCTAGGTTATTAATGAAAGGGTTGCATGCTTATTTATGATTATGTTAGTGCGTGCGCTGAGTACTGTTATTTATTTTTAGGTCGGGTGGCCACAGTTGCATGGTAGGAACTGGATATCCATTTTCAATCCTGTTCTGTTAATTTCTCTTTTGTTTTAAATGAAAATCATATATATACATAGCTATTTTGTGAGCTGTTAAAGGATTTGTGAATGCCTGAAGGGATAGTGCGTTACATCATCTGGAAGGGTGCACTATCCTGGGATGTACGGTAGGGACCACTACGCTGGTATGGGATGCGTATGAAAGTGGAGTCACAATTGGAATCTGGGTTCATTCCTTTCTTATCTTTACCAGTGAACGTGTATTGTAAATGTGGTCGTATACGAGTGGAATGTCATTTGGGAATCACATGCACGCCTGATAGGCATAAACGAAGATGATTAGTCAGTGTTTACTAACAATCTAATAGTAGTCAAACGTTCTCACACATCGAAAAGAGACCCATTGCTTACGATTACGTCAAATAGCTAGCCTGAATCAGATAAATGGTCCCGCAAGCGTAGTAAACAACGACCAGCCACAAAATCAAGAACTACAATGTTATTGAGGAATATCATGTCCCGACTGTGAGCGATCCAGTCGTAAATCCCAACTTTTTAATTCCAATACTCCACCACTTGTACTATGTATCTATTGTTATGTTTCGAATTATAAAATGAAAAATATGTCTATTATTTCAACGTTGTCAACTGTATTTGCACAAAATGGAAAATATATATCGAGTATGGATGATTAATGCTATGTGTAACTTTTAAACCGTTTAGTTGCTCATCCCTAGCTATATGTACCAGTTGATCATATTTTATTCTGTAAAATCTTGCATGATTTAAAATGTTCAATATGCTTTATTCGATTATGTTTAGGAATGGTTATTAGGAGGAATTGATTGTGGACTTACTGGGTACCTCTCGTTACTCACCCTTTCCTTCCTATTTTTTTTAGTTTCAGCACTTGCAGTTACCGAGGCAGGCGTAGAGTCAGTAATTGAGGAGTATCTGGTCTGTCAGATTGACAATCAGAGTCTATTTCCTGGTGAGAGTAAGGTCACATCCCTTAGTATTGTCAGTTTCATCCAGGATGTATGTAGATTTTTGGATTGAAAGTTTAGGCCTATGTTAGAGAGAGTATTTTGGTAAGCCTGTATATTGTTAAATCTTCCGTACTCTGATCTACTTACATGTTAGATGTAATTAGTCTTCCGCTATTAAATTCCTATGTTTGCATCTGTATATATAGGTTTTGTTATATATTGGATTATCAGGTGTTGTGTTCTGTTGAACACTAACATATTCAGAGGAGGCCATGCCAAAATTTTGAGGTGTCACTTGGTACCTTGAGATTTGGCATTGGGATTTGTGTTAGCGTTTGACGGGGTGTCACAGATTTAGAAACGACCAAATAGAAGTCTAGGGAAACCTTTACTGAGTTCATTGTTCGATGGAGAGCTAAAACTGCTCAATTATGAGATCGACCTCAAAAGAAGGAACAAGTCAAGATCTTCCTTAAGAATCTTACTCCAAATTATGCCAAGTACTTGATGCCTCAATACATTCCTACCTTTTAGTCCATCATTGAGATTGAAAATCAAGTTGAGGATGCCTACTTGAAATCGTCGTAATCCCATTTCTTCGCAAAATAACAAGTAAGGGGTTCGTTTGGTAAATCAGAGATTTTTAAAGAATAGGGAGTCACCAACCACCTAGTTTAGGTCTAGGAACCATATATAACTTCAAAATGGATCGGATTAGTCTACGAGTAAGAGAAATAGGTAAAGGGTAAGATTACGGGTTACAGAAAGTGTTAAGCATCGAACCCGCCTGATTGATATGACCAGTCTCTACTATGATCCAAACTATCTTGTGGTCAACAAGTGAAAAAAAAACTAAGGTCAAACTAGGATCCCATCATCATCAATTTATATCAAAGGTGTTAAACAAATCTCACATCTAAATTTTTTTTCAAATATTACATGATTTTAGAAAGGTCACCAAAACAATGAAAAATTCGAGTTTACATGAATCTCCAAATTTACGTAAACAATGATTTTTTCAAAACTTATCTTTATCACGTGAATTCTTCGAATTTCGCATAGTGAAATCCTACGATTGATAAAGTTTACGTCGCACAAAAAATTAATGAATCAATTCGTCACATTTTGAAAAGTATGAAATCAATTTTTAATGCCATGTGCTCAAAAATCAGTGAGTCGACTCAACAATTAGTAAATTGGTTCGGTTACATCTTGAAAAGTATTAAAATCGATTTTTAATGCCACGTATAATAAAATCAGTGAGTCGACTCAACAATTTTAATCAAAGAAGTTTCATTTTTTAAATCACCACGTGCGTCAAAATCAGTGTTTTTAATCTAAGAAATATAATTTTTTAAATCACCACGTGCGCCATTGTTATCTTGAAAAGTATGAAATCGATTTTTAATGCCACGTACACTAAAATCAGTGAGTCAACTCAATAATTTCATAGAAAATTTTGATTTTAAACTTTCAATACACACAAAAATCAGTGAGTCGACTCAATAATTTTAATCAAAGAAATTTGATTTTTCGAATCGTCATGTGCACCAAAATAAATGAGTTAACCCACGCATTTTTATTGAAAAATTTGATTTTGAACTTCCAACGCACACAACAATCAGTGCGTTGACTTGTAGATCTTTATTGAGAAAATCGATTTTAAATTTTTCGTATACACAAAAAAATCAGTGAGTTGATTAATGTCAATATTAGTGAATTGTCCAATAACATCAAAAATCAATGAGTCGACTCGATAATATTAAAATCCAATGAGCCGGTCCACCCACTTGATGGATGAGAGTTAATTCAATCAATCTATCAACACCAAAAATGGGCAAATCGATCTACTAATATTTCGAAAACTCAAAGATTGCCATGTATACCAAAAATCGATGAATCAAATCGGATGCCGAAAAAAAATTAAGTAATCAAAAATAAAATAAATAGAAATTACCTTCACCGAATAATTATTTGGATTCCTTCAAAAAAATTTCAAAATAGCATGTGACGTCAAAGAATGTAGGAAGAAGATGAGATTACGACCACTGTGGGATATCCAAGAAAATCAGAGACGTCAAAGAGAGAGAGGTATTCTCGTAAGTGTTGTAGTAGTGGGTCAAAGAGAAGACTGAGGGTTGGTTGTTATAGATAGAACGTGAGAGAGAATGGATGGCTGAGATATGGCTGCAGCGGCCACATTTTGAAGAGAGGACTGACTATAGATGTAGAGGATGTTAGAGGGTTGGCTGTGTGTGTGTTATAATGGAGATAGGCGCAATAAGGTATAATGGCAGAAAACGTGATGATGGTGTGGCTGTTGGAGAATAGTTTAATGGCAAAAAAAGAACTTGATAAAAGTATGGCTGTTGGAGAAAAATGTGATGAATGGGGGGTGCTACAAGTTAAAGGAGAGGAGAGTGGGACGGTGGTTTTAATGGTGGAATGTGCTCAAGGTAGGACTGCTGCTGCTGTTGCTGTGTATTTTCAAGAAGATAAAAACGTGACAAATCTTTTTTTTTTCCTCCTTTAAAACGTGGGAGAATCGTGAGTTTATATAGAGAATAGAAATGTAGGGAGAAGAGAGGGTGATCTAGAGAGAGGATTGAGGACATGGAAAGGGTGGAGAACGTGGGGTGTTGGGAAGTGGCTTCTGTGGAGGAAAAAAATAGGTAAGTTACTTTTTTTTTCTCTTTTTGTTGCTGTTCAAGAGAAGGAGAATGAACAGAGTACGTGAGAAAATAGTGGAGAAGAGAGAGCTGAGGGCGTGGGGAAGAGGAGGAGTTGGAGAAGAAGAGAGCAAAAAGAAAGAAAACGTGGGGCTGCCATCGTTTTTTATTATTATTTTCTTTCTCTGTTTTTCTTAAAACATTTTTTTTTTAAGAATGGGGGGTGGGGATCCCACGCTACTCACCTTTATGGTTTCTCATTGATGATTGGATTTTCAATTTTAAATCGATGGGTGTAGACACCTCATTATTGCATCTGCCGAATTCGACAATTCGTCACCCGATTTTGATGGATTCCTAATGATGAATATAAAAGAACTCGAAGGCTTGTGAGTATTGTTTGATTCGTTCCGTTTCTAGTCTTTTCATCCCCCTTACTCGTCACTACTCGACCTAGAAATTTACGCACGCTTAGGATCACTACACCTTACATCCGACCTAGTAAGCACGTACGCATAGGTTTGTTACACAATTCGATAACTTAGAGACCTCGCTACGCTAGAAAAATATAATTTTAGAACTTAGAAATACTCACACAGTGACTGAAAGAAACCTTACGATAAAATTCAAAAAAATCTGTAAAAAATCATCAAAATGACGAAAATACTCTTCATAAATTTTGGATCACCAAAAAGTCTCGAAAGTACCTCAATTGCACTCAGAACGTGATTTCGAGTCTAACGGAACCCAAATCGATGAAAACAGAGAAATTTATAAAAATTTGTAAAAGAAATCATCAAAATGACGAAAATACCCTGATATACCTCGGACCTTCGAAAAATCTCGAAAGTACCTCCATTGCACTCAGAATGTGATTTCGAGTCTAAGAAAATCCAAATCGATAAAAACAAAGAAGTTCGAGAAAAATCTGTAAAAATCACCAAAAGACCAAAATACCCCTCAATATCCAACTTTACAATTTAGAGATCCCGAACCCTAGGACGATGTAAATCGAAATCCAATCTAAACTAAAAATAAAATTCAAATTAAAAATTAAACAATTCAAATTAAAAAATCCAAACAATTAAAATTAAAATCAAACAACTAAAATTAAAATCGAACAATTAAATCCAATCAAAAAAAAAAATTCAAATTAAAAATAATAATAATAAAAAAATTCGATCAACCAAAATAAAAATTTCAAGTAATCAACCATCAAAATTAAACTCAAATTCTATCAATAAATTTAAAATTTAAAATTGAACCCAATCTAAAATCAAATTAAAACTCAAAACTCAACCAATCGAAATCCAATCAACCGACCAATTAAAAATTAAAATCAATTTAAATTTCAAATTAAAACGCAAATTAATCAACCTGTTAAATTAAAAATGAAATTCAAATTAAACAATTAAAACTCAAATTAAAATCAAATTGAAAATCACCCAACCAATTAAAATGTAAAAATAAAATTAAAATAACGATCAACCAATCAAAAATTAAAATCAAATCAACCAACAACCAAATTTAATATCAAAATTCAAATTAAATTCTAATCGAAATTCAAAATTTAAAATCAAATACAAATTTAATGTAATTTAAAACATCAAATTAAATTTCAAATCAAAATGTCGACTAAAATAAAAAAAAATTCGAAATCAACCAATCGGAAGCAAAATCAATTCATTAACCAATCACAACTCAACAGTAGTAGGCTACCATTAGCACGAGTAGCATGGAATCCCCCTCTCTCATTCTTAAAAAAAATAAAAAATAAAAAAAAAAAAAAACAACACGTTTCCTCTCCTTCTTCTCCAAACACCAACGCACTCCTCCCACGTCCTCTCTCCCATTTATCCATAACAGCCCACACCTCTCCCCCCTCTCCCCCCTCTCTCCCTCTCTCCCTCTATCACGTTTTTTTTGGCCTCATTCAATTATTTTTTTAAAAAAATTGCTCCATCATCTTCTCCAAAAAAAAAACCTGCAACTATCCTTTTGCTCATCGATAAACTCAGCCACTATCTTACCTCCATTAAGATCCCAACCCTTCTTCTTTTCACCATTAAACCCAATCTCCAACATCTCTCTCTTCAAAAAAAATTTCCAAAAAAAAAAAAAAAAAGCAGCACCTCTCTTTTCTCTCTCTCTTGTTGCACCTCATTTCTTACAAACCATTACAACCCCCTACCTCTACCCTTCCTTATCTTCTTCCTCTCCATTACACAAAAGAAAAAATAGAAAAAAAACATTTTTTTTTGGTGGCTGCCATTTTTAAAAAATCCTGCAACTCAAAAAAAAAAAAAGAGAGAGAGAGAAGAACCAGCAACTCCATCTTCTTCTCTCTCTCTCTCTCTCTCTCTCTCTATTTTTGTTTCTTGTGTACCCGCAACGACAAGTACTCGCAAGTCTCCAAATTGGACCTGAAGGAATCCTGTTGATACTGCTTCATGCTATAAGTTTTTTTTTATAGTCTTTTTTACATATTGCTTTTCTTGTATAATGTTTCTATGTTTTTCTTATTTATTTATCTTCGCATATTCATTGGGTTAAACTATTTTTTTAGAGGCGTTTCCATATATATATATTTTCTTTTTTTCAATAATTTTATTTTATTTTACTTTTTTTTTGTTGTTGTTTATTTTCATATATCAATAGGATAGGAGAATATGTATGTTGTTAATTTGTTTATTGATAGGTTAGGAGAATTATTTTTGCCTTTGTTTCGTTTATTTTTATTTTTATTTATATTTATTTATTCCATTCTCGATCGCTTTTTTAATGTATTTGAATCAATTCACTGATTTTCGAGGTATGTGTGGCGCCATGGCAATCTTTACAATTTATAACTATTAATGGATCTATTCGTCCATTTTTAGATTAATTGAATTAACTCGTTTATATCAAGTTCGTGGATTGGCTCATTGGGTGTTAATATTGTCAAGTAGATTCATCGATTTTTTTTTTAGCCAAGTCGCAAATATTGAAATTAATCAACTCATGAATTTTTGATGCATGACAAATTAAGAAATCGATTTTTTTAAGGAAAATCAATGAGTCAACTCGCTAATTTTCATGTGCATTGGGAACCGAAATTCCCATGAAATTGAACAACGAATTGGCCCACTGATTTTAGGACACGTGACAACTCAAAATTTGTGTGTTAACCCACTGATTTTAGTACGCGTGGCAACTCAAAATTTGTGAGTTAACCCACTGATTTTAGGACACGTGGCAACTCAAAATTTGTGAGTTAACCCACTGATTTTAGACACGTGGAAACTCAAAATTTGTGTGTTAACCCACTGATTTTAGGAAGCGTGGCAACTCAAAATTTGTGAGTTAACCCACTGATTTTAGGACATGTGGTGATTTCGAAAAAAAAATTGTGATTCTTATGATATAAAAATTGCAAGTCGACTCGCTGATTTTGGAGACATTGAGAATTCGAATCGAATTTTTTAAAAATTATGTACGTGGCTTAAATCACCAATTTAATACACGTGGCGATTCAAAAAATTAGGATTCTTTTGGTTAACAAATTGTGAGTCGACTCGCTGATTTTGGGGATATTGAAAATTTGAATCGATTTTATTTTAAAATTAGGCACGTGGTTAACTCACCGATTTAATACATGTAGCAACTCAAAATTTGTGAGTTAACCCACTGAATTTAATGCACGTAATGGTTCAAAAATCGAATCTCTTTGATAAAATATCGTCAATGAGCCAATTCACTAATCTTGTATACGCGGCATTGAAAATTGATTTTGTATTGTTCAAAATATGATCGAATTGATCCATTAAATTTTGGTGTTATGTATGCCTCATTAAATTATGTAATTATTTTAACCGTAGGATTTGTTTAGTAAATCCGATGCAATTTGATGATGATTGGACCCTAATTTAACTTTTAGTCTTTGAATGTTAACCGTATGATATTTTTAGATCGTAGTAGAGACTGATCATCTTGATCAAGCTGGTTCGGTGCCTAACACCTTCCGAAATTCGTAACCTGACCCCTTACCCATCTCTCTGATCCACGGACAGATCCATATCTATTTGGAGTTAATTTTGGTTCCTAGACCTAAACTAGATGGCGACTCCCTATTCTCTTAAAAATCTCCGAGATACGTGGATCGGACCCCTAGTCCGCTATTCAATGGATAGCCTGGTCAAAGCCCTGGTCATCATACTGACCATTGCATCTCTCTTCGCCATGCCATCCAAAACCTCATTGATGATAAAAAAGTCATCATTCCTACCCAACACAGCCAAATGTCACTACCAATCCACTACCTGCATATCAACCTCCACCAACATTGAATATGGTCTCCAACACCCAACTATCATTCGACCCAGCTTCTCTCATCTACCCAATCTACGCCAAACCACCCAGTTATCCTCTTGTTGGAATAGCTTTCAATAATGAGGTCTTTGCCACAAGCCATGAGCCATTTGATCTAACTGAAGATGAATCATACTGTCTATCCCCACCTCGTTACGATAGCCCATCATATACCAGCCACCTTTTGGCACAAATGATCTCGAAAAGCCCATTCTCTGTAACAGATGAAGATCCCTACCTATTGGCCGAAGAAGACGAGCCATTTCCACTCTCTTGTGATGAAGTTAAGCACATGACACGAGGAGAGAGAGTCTTTAAGCCACCGGAACTTAGCGTTGACAATCCAGTGGCCTTGGCAAGGAAGGAAAAAGTGGACCCCATCCAAGAAACCATTGAAGAGGATGATGTTGTGATCAAACAGCTAAAAAAGGCAGGTGCCAACATTTCAGTTTGGGGTTTGCTCATGGCCTCCACAACTTATAGGGAAGCTGTTCTCAAAGCATTAAGCGTAGCCCAAGTTTCCCTCGACACATCTCCGGATCAATTAGCCAGTATAGTAGGGGCAACCTATGCTGAAAATAGTTTGTCCTTTTCAGATTCAGATCTTCCGAAAAAAGGGTCGAGCCACACAAAATTGCTGCATATCACCGTTGACTACAACGGAATGAGAGTCCCTCTAGTCTTGGTAGATAATGAAAGTGCATTAAATGTCTGTCCTCTGAAGATCGCCACTTGCCTCGGGTTCAAGACAGACGACTTTTAACCAACTAGCCAAGGCGTCAGAGCTTATGATAATACGAAAAGTGATGGACTAGGGGCTTTGCAGTTACGAATATCCACGGGTATAGCAGACTTCCTTGTGGAATTTCAAGTCTTAGATATTTAGTCATCTTTCAACTATTACTAGGGAGACCGTGGCTGCATTAGATCAAGGCTGTATCTTCTACTTTGCATCAGAAGATTAAATTTATCAAGGACGGTTTGGTGATCACACTTCATGGGGATGCCGAAATTATGGGGACTGTGAACGAAATAAAAACCTAGGACAAATCGTTGTTTGAAATTCAACCCGAACAAAAAGAAATACAACTCAGCGGGTTTGAATTTGAAAATATTCATGCTGTTCAGTGGGATGATTATACGAAAGAGCTGGTACCTATCGATAATACATTCAGTTGTTGTGTGGCCAATATGTTCAAAAGCATGAGATTTTTCCCAGGCATGGGCTTGGGTAGTAGACAACAAAGGATTAAAGCTGCACCAGCCATTTAAGAAATAGTTGGGACAATCGGATTGGGGTACGAACCTACCAAGGAAGACTGGACCCGATATTGGAAGATAAGGAAAGATAAGGCGAATGCGAGGAGGCAAAGGCAGATCATCGATCTAATCAACATTAAGCTTTATTGTAAAACCCTTAATGGACTCTTCGTAAAAGTAGGGAAAAATTTTCCTTATTGTGGTTTTTCAGAACCTTTCATCGATCACCTCACTGGTACCCGTCAACCGGGATTTGAGATTTTCTTTGGAATGAGTTGGCCTGACAAGGAAGAAGACAAAGCATCTAAAGAACTCGAAGGAGCAGATGATTGGCAGACAACTGTGGATTCACTCAATATTGCTCAAATGTTTCTCGAAGAAGGAAACGTGTCAGTCTTGTCAGTCAATAATGGTGCTCAAAACCCACAGTCTGTAATCACACCCGCAGTCGGGTTTCTTTCCAATTATCATGTAATGAGTCCTTTGTTGTGTGTTGGATCTAGTCATGATGAGTCTGTCGAGTCTGTAGTAAATCCTGTCACCCCATCTATTTTTAATGAAATAGAAGAAGTTTCTGATTACCCCGAGTGCAATAATGATTTAACTGATAATCTGACTTCAAAGGATAAATATTCTGATAAAGAAACTCTTATCGAATTAATTAAACTACTTGAATAAGAAGATGAACGTCGGGCTCAACCTATAATAGAAAAAATAGAACTAGTCAATCTCGGAACTAAAGATATTCCTCAAGAGATTCAAATTGGAGTCACCTTATCTCCCGAGGAACGCGAAGGGATAGTGGATTTACTCAGAAAGTTCAAAGGCGTATTCACGTGGTCTTATGAGGACATGCTAGGAGTAAGTACAGATATCGTCCAACATCGGATTCCATTGCATCCAGATGCTTGGCCAGTAAAGTAGAAACTCCAACGTATAAAGCCAGAATGGATTTTAAAGATTAAAGAAGAGGTCATTAAGCAGATCATTGCTGGATTCTTGGAAGTGGTGGAGTACCTAGAATGGATTGCTAATGTAGTCCCAGTTCCCAAAAAAGATGGGAAAGTGAGAATGTGCGTGAACTTCAGAGATTTAAATAAGACCAGTCCAAAAGATAGTTTTCTGTTATCTCACATAGATGTATTGGTCGATAATACCGTAGGGCACGCCATGCTTTCATTTATGGATGGGTTTTCGGGGTACAACCAGATAAAGATGGACCCTCGTGACATGAAAAAGACATCATTTATCACGTAATGAGAAACATTTTGCTACAAAGTCATGCCTTTCGATTTGAAGAACGCTGGGACTACCTATCAGAGAGCAGCTACGACCTTATTGCACGACATGATACACAAGGAGGTCGAGTTCTATGTGGATGACATGATAGTGAAATCCAAAGAACGATCGGGACACGTCGCTACATTAGAGAAGTTTCTTACAAGGATCCAAAAATACCAGTTACGTCTTAACCCTCAAAAATGAGTATTCGAAGTTACTTCTGGAAAATTAGTTGGATTCATTGTCAGTCAAAGGGGGATCGAAGTAGACCCTGGAAAAATCAAAGCTATACAAGAAATGACACCTCTTAAGACTGAAAAATAGATTCGGAGGTTCTTAGGTAGAATTCAGTATGTTAGCAGATTTATCGCTCAGCTCACCAATGTGTGCGAACCTATATTCAAGCTTCTCAAGAAAAACGAGCCGACAGTATGGAATGAGCAATGCCAAAAAGCTTGTGACCAAGTTAAGGAGTATCTCTCAAATTCGCTTATTTTGGTTCCGCCTACCCCAAGTAAACCTCTTCTCATTTACTTGTCAGTCACGAAAGAAGTTATGGGATGTATGTTGGCACAGTACGACAAGGACAATCACAAAGAGAGAGCCATCTACTATATCAGCAAGAAGATGTTAGAATATGAACAAAATTATTCAGCTCTCGAAAAGACTTGCCTAGTACTAGTATGGGCTACTCAAAGGCTTCGGCACTACATGCTCTCTCATTCAGTCATTCTGTTATCTCGGATGGACCCCCTAAAATATCTTTTCGAGAAGCCGACATTGACAGGTAGAACTGCACGTTGGTTGTTGTTGTTATCAGAATTTCACATTACACATGTTACGCAAAAGTTTGTCAAGGGAAGAGCAATAGCAGAATACTTGGCTGATCACCCAGTGGCAGAAGGAACAAGACCTATCGATCAATTCCCAGATGAAAATATTCTGAACCTTGAAGAAGAATTACGAGATAGAGTATGGCGGTTATACTTTGATGGAACGGCGAATCAGAACGGGTACGGAATAGGGGCAGTCTTGTTCTCTCCTGAAAGATGTCACATTCCAATTGCTATTAAGTTAGCTTTCTCAAATACTAATAATACAGCTGAATACGAAGCATGCATTGCCGAGCTCGAGGCTGCTTTGAATCTGGGTATCACAGAAATTGAAGTAGTTGGAGATTCAGCCTTAGTTATACATCAGTCGTTAGAAGAATGGAAAACTAAGGATGTGAAACTGAAGCCTTATCACGAATATCTGCTAAATTTAGTAAGGAAGTTCAAAGCCATCTTGTTCTAACATCTGTCAAGGGAAGAGAACAGATTCGCTGACGCTTTGGCTACTCTGTCTTCGATGATCCATTTGCCTTCAGGCATGGAACTAAGGCCCATCACCGTCGAAATCAAGGATAAACCTGGTTATTGCCATCAGGTAGACATCGCTGCTCGACTCCTCGACGGAAAGTCATGGTACACTGACATCCAGAAAGTATTGGAAAAACAAGAATTCCCAGTTGAAGCGTCAAGGAAAGAACGACAAACCCTATAAAGATTCGCATCCCAATTCATCCTGTGCGTAGGAAACTTATATAAAAGGTCTTATAATGGAATTCATTTGTCATGTGTTGACGAAAATCAAGCTAAACGGTTAATGGAAGAGTTGCATTCCGGAGACTGTGGACCGCATATGAGTGGGAAAATGTTAGCCAAACGAATCATGAGATAGGGGTATTATTAGCCAACAATGGAAACAAACTATCATCACCTGGTCAAGACTTGCCATAAATGCCAAGTACATGCTAACCTCATATATGTACCTCCATCTCAGTTAGTTGGTTTGACTTCGCCGTGGCCATTTTCTGTTTGGGGTATCGACATAATTGGCAAAATCACACCTAAAGCATCGAATGGAGATGAGTACATTCTCGTGGCAATTGATTATTTTATAAAATGGGTGGAGGCCACTTCATATGCTGTTCTCACTGCATCCAAAGTTACCAAGTTCGTCCAAACACATATTATCAGTTGATATGGGGTACCTTCTGAACTGATATCTGATAACGGGTCACATTTCAAAGCTGAATTTATTTCTCTGTGTTCAAAGTTTAAGATCCGACACGACAAATCATCACCCTACCGTCTCCAGACTAACGGAGTAGTTGAAGCAGCCAATAAGAATCTCAAGACAATCATCAAGAAGATGTGTCAATCTCATAGGGATTGGTCTGAAAAATTACCATTTGCGCTCTAGGCATACCATACCTCGATACGATCTTCCACCGGAGCCACCCCTTATTCACTAGTATACGGAATGAAAGCTGTCTTGCCAGTTGAAATGGAAATCCCGTCCCTCAGGATTCTAATGGAAAGTCAGTTATTCGAAGCAGACTAAGTTCGTCACCGGTACGAAGAGTTGAACTTAATCGATGAAAAACTGCTTAAAGCATTGTACCACGTGCAAGCTTATCAGAGAAGAGTCGCTCGGGCATTTGATAAAAGGGTTAAAGTTTCCAACTTACAAGCTGCAGACCTCGTACTTAAAGAAAATCGAGCACCCATCTTCGATCCTAGAGGCAAATTCAAGCCCAATTGGGGAGGTCCTTTCATTGTCAAAGAGGTATTACCTAGGAAAGCTGTCAAACTCCAAGATCACGATGGCATCGAATTACCAGAACCGACAAACCTTGACCGGATCAAGCGGTATTATATTTGAGGAGGCCATTTTCGATCGAACCAATTTTCCTGTCACCCAGTTAAATATCTCCTTTCTCAGTCCTTTGCAGCCATTTAAAAAAAAAGAAAAAAAGAAAAAAAGATAGCCTGCTAGGTTGAAAACTCAAAAGGGCGGCTTAGGCAAAAATTAAGGCAAGCTCGCAAGGTTGAAAATCTGAAAGGACGGCCTTGGCAACATTAGACCAAAGGAAAAGAAAATTGTAAGCTTGCTAGATCGAAAACCTGAAAAGGCGGTCTAGGCAAAAGTTAGAGCATGCTCGTTAGATTGAAAACCTGAATAGGCAATCTAGGCAAAAGATAGAGCAATCAAAAGAAAATCTCCGTCGAGCCGAGTCAGAGCATCAGAAATCTGAAATGACCAAGCTTCAATACCCAGTTTAAGACAGGCAAAGACTTAGAAGCCACATGTATCTCGTCTACGACTGATCTGGAAAAGTTTACTTTCCTAAGTGAACCAAAGGGAAAAGAACGTGATCTCCAAGATGAATCTCAAAAGTGAATATTTGTTCCCAACAGATGAGCTTAACTCATAATCTTCAATAAAATCAAAATTAAAAGTAAATCCTTATTGCACTTGTGGTAATCTAAGACTTTTAATTTTCATATTCAGGGGCACCTTTCCTTTTGTTTGGAAGCGTATTTATTTTTCCCTTACAGTAGGGGCACGTCATTTCAAAATATGTTCAATTATCCCCAGTGTAATGTCTTATCAAACTAGGGGCATTTTTTTTTTTGTTCTTAAGCCTGATCAATTCCAACCCCAAAGGATAAGAAAAATCTGAAATTAAAGTTTACCCTTTTGATAGCATTTTTTGAAAACCCCTGAGGTTCAAATATTGACCTGACCATCTAAAAAAAAATGATTCCTGTGGAGTGAGATTTTTACTCCAGTATTTTACTCAGACCTGCTCAGATTTTGCTCAAACCCGTCGAGATTCATTCTCGTATTTTGCTCGGACACCACCGAGGGTTTTCTCGGATTTTACTCAGATTTTGGTCAGACCTGCCAAGATTCTTTCTCGGATTGCTCAGACACCGTCGAGGGTTTTCTCGGATTTTGCTCAGACGCCGCCGAGGGTTTTCTCGGATTTTACTCAGACCTACTCAGATTTTGCTCAGACCTGCTGAGATTCTTTCTCGAATTTTGCTCATATACCGCCGAAGGTTTTCTCGGATTTGCTCAAATGCCGTCGAGGGTCATCTCGGATTTTACTCAGACCTACTCAGATTTTGCTCAGACCTGTTGAGATTCTTTCTCGGATTTTGCTCAGAAAACACTGAGGGTTTTCTCGGATTTTGCTCAGATACCACCGAGGGTCATCTCAGAATTTACTCAGACCTACTCAGATTTTGCTCAGACCCGCCGAGATTCATCTCGGATTTGCTCAAATACCGCCGAGGGTCATCTTGGAATTTACTCAGACTTACTCAGATTTTGCTCAGATACCGCCGAGGGTTTTCTCGAATTTGCTCAGATACCGTCGAGGGTCATCTCGGATTTTACTCAGACCTATTTAGATTTTACTCAGACCTGCTAAGTTTATTCTTAGATTTTACTCAGTTTTATCTGATTTTCTACAAAAACATGTTGCACAGATTTTATGTTGACCTTACACAGTTTGTTGTCCTTTCAGCATGAATGTGCAGAATGGAGATGCGCATTTTCAAAATCATCACTACACAATGGCACACACGTGCACCTACATTGCATTTGCATTAGTCAAGGAGAATTTTTTCAAAATTCAAGGATCTGACATTTTTTTCCAATAAGAGGTTATTCTCAAGGATCTGGACACTTTGACAAATTGTCGAATTAGGCTGCAAAATGGACTGTCACTAGCTTTGACATTCAGATGTCGCACTATCTACTACAATAGATTGGGCATCTAGTTTGCTTCCACCCTCTGCCAAAGAGGGGCATCTGTTGACACCCCATTATTGCATCTGCTTAATTCGACAATTTGTCACCCGATTTTGATGGATTCCTAATGATGAATATAAAATAATTCGAAAGCTTGTAAGTATTGCTTGATTCGTTCCATTTCTAGTCTTTTCATCCCCCCTACTCGTCACTACTCGACCTAGAAATTTACGCACACTTAGGATCGCTACACCTTATACCCGACCTAGTAAGCATGTACGCATAGGTTCGTTACACAATTTGATAACTTAGAGACCTCGCTACGCTAGAAAAATATAATTTTAGAACTTAGAAATACTCACACAGTGACTGAAAGAAACCATACGATAAAATTCAAAAAAATCTGTAAAAAATCATCAAAATGATGAAAATACCTTTCATAAATTTTGAATTTCCAAAAAGTTTCGAAAGTACCTCCATTGCACTCAGAACGTGATTTCGAGTCTAACGGGACCCAAATCGATGAAAACAGAGAAATTTATAAAAATTTGTAAAAGAAATCATCAAAATGACGAAAATACCCCTCATATACCTCGGACCTCCGAAAAATCTTGAAAATACCTCCATTGCACTAAAAATGTGATTTCAAGTCTAACGAGGCCTAAATCGATGAAAACAAAGAAGTTCGAGAAAAATATGTAAAAATCACCAAAATACCCCTCAATATCCAACTTTACAATTTAGAGATCCCGAACCCTAAGACGATGTAAATCGAAATCCAATCTAAACTAAAAATAAAATTCAAATTAAAAATTAAACAATTCAAATTAAAAAATCCAAACAATTAAAATTAAAATCAAACAACTAAAATTAAAATCGAACAATTAAATCCAATAAAAAAAATTCAAATTAAAAATAATAATAATAAAAAAATTCGATCAACCAAAATAAAAATTTCAAGTAATCAACCATCAAAATTAAACTCAAATTCTATCAATAAATTTAAAATTTAAAATCGAACCCAATCTAAAATCAAATTAAAACTCAAAACTCAACCAATCGAAATCCAATCAACCGACCAATTAAAAATTAAAATCAATTTAAATTTCAAATTAAAACGCAAATTAATCAACCTGTTAAATTAAAAATTAAATTCAAATTAGACAATTAAAACTCAAATTAAAATCAAATTGAAAATCACCCAACCAATTAAAATGTAAAAATAAAATTAAAATCGAACGATCAACCAATCAAAAATTAAAATCAATTCAACCAACAACTAAATTTAATATAAAAATTTAAATTAAATTCTAATCGAAATTCAAAATTTAAAATCAAATACAAATTCTAATGTAATTTAAAACATCAAATTAAATTTCAAATCAAAATGTCGACTAAAATAAAAAAAATTTTGAAATCAACCAATCGGAAGCAAAATCAATTCATTAACCAATCACAACTCAATAGTAGTAGACTACCATTAGTACGAGTAACATGGAATCCCCCTCTCTCATTCTTTAAAAAAACAAAAAAAAAAACAGCACGTTTCCTCTCCTTCTTCTCCAAACACCAATGCACCCCTCCCATGTCCTCTCTCCCATTTATCCATAACAGCCCACTCCTCTCCCCCCTCTCTCCCTTTCTCCCTCTCTCACGTTTTGATGAAAGAGACCATTATAAAACATAAGGGGAGCAAAGGATAGATGACATGGTTTTTTTTGACTGCCTTCAATTATTTTTTTAAAAAAATTGCTCCATCATCTTCTCCAAAAAAAAAACCGTGCAACTATCATTTTCCTCATCGATAAACTCAGCCACTATCTTACGTCCATTAAGATCCCAACCCTTCTTCTTTTCACCATTAAACCCAATCTCCAACATCTCTCCCTTCAAAAAAAATTTCCACAAAAAAAAAACAGCAGCACCTCTCTTTTCTCTCTTTCTTGTTGCACCTCATTTCTTACAAACCATTACAACCCCCTACCTCTACCCTTCCTTATCTTCTTCCTCTCCATTACACAAAAGAAAAAATAGAAAAAACATTTTTTCTGGTGGCTGCCATTTTTTAAAAAACCTGCAACTCAAAAAAAAAAAAAAAAAAAGAGAGAAGAACCAAGAGCTCCATCTTCTTCTCCCCTCTCTCTCTCTCTCTCTCTCTCTCTCTCTCTCTCTCTCTCTCTCTCTCTCTCTCTATTTTTGTTTCTTGTGTACCCGCAACGGCAAGTACTAGCGAGTCTCCGAATTGGACCTGAAGGAATCCAGTCGATATTGCTTCATGCTATAAGTAAGTTTTTTTTTTAGTCTTTTTTACATTTTGCTGTTTTGTATAATGTTTCTATGTTTTTCTTATTTATTTATCTTCGCATATTCATCGAGTTAAACTATTTTTTTAGATGCGTTTCCATATATTTTTTTTCTTTCTTTCAAAAATTTTATTTTATTTTACTTTTTTTTTTGTTGTTTATTTTCATATATCAATAGGATAGGAGAATATGTATGTTGTTAATTTATTTATTGATAAGTTAAGAGAATTATTTTTGCCTTTGTTTCGTTTATTTTTATTTTTATTTATATTTATTTATTTCATTCTCGATCGCATTTTTAATGCATTTGAATCAATTCACTGATTTTCGAGGTGTGCATGGCGCCATGGCAATCTTTACAATTCCAAACTATTAATGGATCGATTCGTCCATTTTTAGATTAATTGAATTAACTCGCTTATATCAAGTTGGTGGATTGGCTCATTGGGTGTTCATATTGTCAAGTAGATTCATCGATTTTTTTTTTAGCCAAGTCGCAAATATTGGAATTAATCAACTCATGAAGTTTTGATGCATGACAAATTAAGAAATCGATTTTTTAAGGAAACCAATGAGTCAACTCACTAATTTTCATGTGCATTGGAAACCGAAATTTCCCATGAAATTGAACAACGAGTTGGCCCACTGATTTTAGGACACGTGACAACTCAAAATTTGTGTGTTAACCCACTGATTTTAGGACGCGTGGCAACTCAAAATTTGTGAGTTAACCCACTGATTTTAGGACACGTGGCAATTCAAAATTTGTGAGTTAACCCACTGATTTTAGACACGTGGAAACTCAAAATTTGTGTGTTAACCCACTGATTTTAGGAAGCGTGGCAACTCAAAATTTGTGAGTTAACCCACTGATTTTAGGACACGTGGCGATTTCGAAAAAAAAATTGTGATTCTTATGATATAAAAATTGCAAGTCGACTCGCTGGTTTTGGAGACATTGAGAATTCGAATCGAATTTTTTAAAAATTAGGTACGTGGCTTAAATCATCAATTTAATACACGTGGCGATTCAAAAAATTAGGATTCTTTTGGTTAACAAATTGTGAGTCGACTAGATGATTTTGGGGATATTGAAAATTTGAATCAATTTTATTTTAAAATTAGGCACGTGGTTAACTCACCGATTTAATACACGTGGCAACTCAAAATTTGTGAGTTAACCCACTGAATTTAATGCACTTAATGGTTCAAAAATCGAATCTCTTTGATAAAATATCGTCAAAGAGCCAATTCACTAATCTTATATACGCAGCATTGAAAATTGATTTTGTATTGTTCAAAATATGATCGAATTGATCCATTAAATTTTGGTGTTATGTATGCCTCATTAAATCATATAATTATTTTAACCGTAGGATTTGTTTAGTAAATCCGATGCAATTTGATGATGATTGGACCCTAATTTGACTTTTAGTCTATGAATGTTAACCGTAGGATATTTTTGGATTGTAGTAGAGACTGATCATCTTGATCAGGCGGGTTCGGTGCCTAACACCTTTCGAAATTCGTAACCTAACCCCTTACCCATCTCTCTGATCCATGGACCGACCCATATCCATTTGGAGTTAATTTTGGTTCCTAGACCTAAACTAGGTGGCGACTCCCTATTCTCTTAAAAATCCCCGAGATACGTAGATCGGACCCCTAGTTCGCTATTCAATGGACTGTCGCGGGGGTCGATGCGATTTCAGTAGCGACTCCACTGGAGATTTTAGAGTCAAACTTGACCCGATTCAAGACTATCCTTAGGTTGACTTTTTCCTCGAGTCAACCTAGTTGACTCAATGAGACTCTTATATTAGGTTAGATTTGGTCATTTCTTTCATTAACATGTGATTAGATGTATTCAATTATTTATCTCTGTTGATTGGTTTGATGATTGGATGTATTTAATTTGAATGGTTGGATATTTGCGAAAAATGCCCCGGGTGCACTTTGTCCCTTTGCATACACTCACGAGCATGCATACGCATATTGGCATCATGTTATGTCCTTATAAATCCAATAGCCGGATCTAAGCTAACCTGGTCCTTCGGGACACGAGGGACGCCCGTGAACGCTACAACTTCAGTACAGTACCTTCGGGTATATCAAACTGGAACACCACGTACTGCTTGACCAAGTAAAAGTAGAATAATATATCGGTGTTTCGAGCTAAAGTGACCTAAGCTTTGTCCTAACCTAGCCTCAATCATATAGATAACCTACCCTCAATCATATAGAAAGCCTAGAACTTAGGTGCGGTCCTATTAGGCCACGACTTGAATCGACCATAAGTGCTCCCGGGTTGCCTTTCTTTAATCTAACCAAAAAGTAAGTGGGTGGATTGGTCCACACCGCTCAAATTGAACCCGCAATACCGGTCCAACCTAATAACATAACTATGAGACGTACCGATCAATATCTATTTAAACCAGTTAGCCCAATTGGTAAATAAATCTTATGAATCAAAACATGGATCGATCAGACTAATTGGCTTAAAAATAGTAGATGAAGTGATTCAAGTAGAATATTCAGATCCATTGGGTCGAATCGGCCCAAACTCAAATGGGTACACAGTCCCATTAATTTTTATTAGCCAATTTAATTTAATAGATTGAATATTTTATAATCAATAAGGTTGGGATTAGTAGAAAACATATTAAGGGCTGTATCGACTAGCACAATCTAGATCTTACTCTTGGAAGGTCATACAATCCTTAATCATGGTTATATTTTCTAAGATTCCTGATCAATTGACAAATCAACTTCATACAACTTCTTGTTCGGAATGTGTCATTAGTTAAAGACTTTGAATCTAGGGGGTTAATGTACTAAATGTTATCAAAAGTGTTCTTTAATTCTAATTGCTAAAACCTATCCTCGGGTCAATAACAAATAATCCACCATTGATGGGGTTTCAGGATATTATTGTGCCCAAACTTAAGTGTCTGCCACCTAGTTGGAGTCGAGAGTCAGGTCGTTTGGAAAGAATATCAGCACCAAGTGAACCGTCAAAAATAGCTTCTAAATCTGAACTCGCGGAAATTCGTAGGATCTTGGCGGTCTTTGCAATGGATATGAACAGCATAAAAAGCAAGGTAGAAGTGCTAGAATAGATCTCTGAGTCAACAAGAGACCAGCCTAAGGATCAAAGGGACAAGGGACCAAAAGGTAGCACAGCTAAGAATCTGAATGAGGTTTATGAGATTGATGGAAATGAAGAGCATTTTAATGAGAATCCAATGTTAGCCAACAGAATGACTCAGTTGGAAACAGCCGTGAAGAACATAAAAGGGATTGATGAAATCGCGATAGGAATAGAGGCTTTGAATTAAATCCCTAAAATTCATCTACCCGAGAAGTTTGTTATGCCAGAAATGGAAAAATTCAATGGAGTAGGCTGCGCAAAAACACATCTCAAGGTATATGTCACCAAGATGCACACAATGGGCCTCAGTGACGAACAGATGACATTATTGTTCCAGCGTACTCTATTAGGATCAGCGTTATGATGGTTCATGTCCCAAGATTCAGCTGTAATTGGGACATGGGAAAATATGTCAAGGATGTTCTGGCACCAGTACAAGTACAACACTGAAATCGAAACTTCTCGAAGGGATTTGGAATCCACTAAGCAGAAGAATGGGGAAACATTTACTGATTTTAATAGTCGCTGGAGGGCTAAGGCTACACAGATGTGGGATAGACCATCAAAAAAGGAATAAGTGGCAATCATCTTAAAAAACCTCTCGCAGGGGTATGCTCAACATTTAGTTGCCCAATATCTCCCTACATTTGAATCCCTATTACAAGCTGGAAGCCAACTTGAGGATACTTTTGCCTCTGGGATCCTTTCCAACTCTTCTGACAACAAAGCCAAAAAATCATTCATTAATTCCAAACCCAACATCAACCATATAGCCAACACTTCCACCACCTCAGTTCAATCCCCAGTTCGAACCAATAATCCAGCAAATTCAGGTAGAGCCCCCCTCGACAATTCACTAATCTAGGGATGACCTTCACTGTAGCCTTTAAGAAACTATTGAAAAAAGGGCTCCTCACCCCTCTCCAACCTAGACCTCTGCCAAACCCCTTACCAACTTCACATAACCCTAACGCCTTTTGCGAATTCCATCAAAGCCTTGGTCATCATACTGACCGTTGCATTTCTCTTCGCCATGCCATCCAAAACCTCATTGATGATAAAAAAAAGTCATCATTCCTACCCCAACATAGTCAAATGTCACTACCAATCCACTACCTGCATATCAACCTCCGCCAACATTGAATATGGTCTTCAACACCCAACTATCATTAGACCCAGCTTCTCTCATCTACCCAATCTACGCCAAACCACCCAGTTATCCTCTTGTTGGAATAGCTTTCAATAATGAGGTCTATGCCACAAGCCATGAGCCATTTGATCTAACTGAAGATGAATCATACTGTCTATCCCCACCTCGCTACGATAACCCATCATATACCAGCCACCTCTTGGCACAAATGATCTCGAAAAGCCCATTCTCTGTAACAGATGAAGATCCCTACCTATTGGCTGAAGAAGACGAGCCATTTCCACTCGCTTGTGATGAAGTTAAGCACATGACATGAGGAGAGAGAGTCTTTAAGCCACCGGAACTTAGCGTTGACAATCCAGCGGCCTTGGCAAGGAAGGAAAAAGTGGACCCCATCCAAGAAACCATTGAAGAGGATGATGTTGTGATCAAACAGCTAAAAAAGGCAGGCGCCAACATTTCAGTTTGGGGTTTGTTCATGGCCTCCACAACTCATAGGGAAGCTGTTATCAAAGTATTAAGCACAGCCCAAGTTTCCCTCGACACATCTCCGGATCAATTAGCCAGTATAGTAGGGGCAACCTATGCTGAAAATAGTATGTCTTTCTCAGATTCAGATCTTTCGAAAGAAGGGCCGAGCCACACAAAACTGCTGCATATCACCATTGACTGTAACGGAATGAGAGTCCATCTAGTCTTGGTAGATAATGAAAGTGCATTAAATGTCTGTCCTCTGAAGATCGCCACTTGCCTCGGGTTCAAGACAGACGACTTTAAACCAACTAGCCAAGGCGTCAGAGCTTATGATAATACGAAAAGGGATGTACTAGGGACTTTGCAGCTATGAATATCCACGGGTATAGCAGACTTCCTTGTGGAATTCCAAGTCTTAGATATTCAGTCATCTTTCAACTATTACTAGGGAAATCGTGGCTGCATTAGATCAAGGCTGTACCTTCTACTTTGCATCAGAAGATTAAATTTATCTAGGACGGTTTGGTGATCACACTTCATGGGGATGCCGAAATTATGGGGACTGTGAACGAAATAGAAACCAAGGATAAATCGTTGTTTGAAATTCAACCCGAACAAAAAGAAATACAACTCAGCGGGTTTGAATTTGAAAATATTCATGCTGTTCAGTAGGATGATTATACGAAAGAGCTGGTACCTATTGATAATACGTTCAGTTGTTGTGTGGCCCGCATGTTCAAAATAATGAGATTTTTCCCAGGCATGGGCTTGGGTCGTAGACAACAAAGGATTAAAGTTGCACCAGCCATTCAAGAAATAGTTGGGACAATCGGATTGGGAAACGAACCTACCACGGAAAACTGGGCCCAATATTGGAAGATAAGGAAAGATAAGGCGAATGCGAGGAGGCAAAGGCATGTCATCGATCTAATCAACATTAAGCTTTATTGTAAAACCCTTAATGGACGCTTCGTAAAAGTAGGGGAAGATTTTCCTTATTGTGGTTTTTCAGAACCTTTCATCGATCACCTCACGGGTACCCGACAGCCGAGATTTGAGATTTTCTTTGGAATGAGTTAGCCTGACAAGGAAGAAGACGAAGTATCTAAAGAACTCAAAGGAGCAGATGATTGACAGACAACTGTGGATTCACTCAATTTTGCTCAAATGTTTCTCGAAGAAGGAAACGTGTCAGTCAATAATGGTGCTCAAAACCCACAGTCTGTAATCACACCCGCAGTCGGGTTTCTTTCCAATTACCATGTAATGAGTCCTTTGTTGTATGTTGGGTCTAGTCATGATGGTTCTGTCGAGTCTGTAGTAAATCCTGTCACCCCATCTATCTTTAATGAAATAGAAGAAGTTTCTGATTACCCCGAGTGCAATAATGATTTAACTGATAATCTAACTTCGAAGGATGAATATTCTGATGAAGAAACACCTATCGACTTAATTAAACTACTTGAACAAGAAGATGAACGTCGGGCTCAACCTATATTGGAAAAAACAGAACTAGTCAATATCGAAACTAAAGATATTCCTCAAGAGATTCAAATTGGAGTCACCTTATCTCCCGAGGAACGCAAAGGGATAGTGGATTTGCTCAGATAGTTCAAAGACGTATTCACGTGGTCTTATGAGGACATGCGAGGAGTAAGTACAGATATCGTCCAACATCGGATTCCATTGCATCCAGATGCTTGGCCAGTAAAGCGGAAACTCCGACGTATGAAGCCAGAATGGACTTTGAAGATTAAAGAAGAGGTCACTAAGCAGATAAATGTTGGATTCTTGGAAGTGGTGGAGTACCTAGAATGGATTGCTAATGTAGTCCCAGTTCTCAAAAAAGATGGGAAAGTGAGAATGTGCGTGGATTTCAGAGATTTAAATAAGGTCAGTCCAAAAGATAGTTTTCCGTTGCCTCACATAGATGTATTGGTCGATAATACCGTAGGACACGCCATGCTTTCGTTTATGGATGGATTTTCGGGGTACAACCAGATAAAGATGGGCCCTCGTGACATGCAAAAGACATCATTCATCACGCAATGGGAAACATTTTGCTACAAAGTCATGCCTTTCGATTTGAAGAATGCTGGGGCTACCTATCAGAGAGCAGCTACGACCTTATTGCACGACATCATACACAAGGAGGTCGAGGTCTATGTGGATGACATGATAATGAAATCCAAAGAACGATCGGAGATACTTTCGAGATTTTTCGAAGGTTTGAAATTCATGAGGTGTATTTTCGTCATTTTGGTGATTTTTGCAAGTTTTATAATTTTTTGCATAAGGTTTCTTTTAGTCTCAACATGATTATTTCTAAGTCTCAAGGTCATATTTTCCTAGCATAACGAAGTCTCCAAGTTATCGAAGTATGTAACAAACCTAAGCGTATGTGCTTGCTAAATCGGGTGTAAGGCATAACGATCCTAAGTGTGTGTAAATTTCTATGTTGAGTCGTGACGAGTAGGGGATGAGAAAACTTGAAACGGAAGGAATCAAGAATAGTATTTACAAGCCTTCGAATTCTTTGTGCTCATCATTAGGAATCCACGACAATCGGGTGACGAATTGTTGAATTAGGCAAATGCAAGAATGATGTATCTACACTACTCTTCGGGAATTTTTGGTAACTCGTCTGAGTCTAAATCCAAAAATTTCAAATCCAGTGCCAATTCCTTACAAGTGGCCAATACCTCTTTCACACTAGTTTCCCAAATTGTTCAATCCTCACAAGCCAAACCTAGGAGACAATTATCTAATCTTGGAATGTCTTTTAATGTCACTTTTCAAAAAATGATGAAGAGGGGATTATTGACACCATTGCAACCTAAGTCTTCGCCTAATCATCTCCTTCCAAATTTAAATAATGGGTAATTCTATAAATTCCATCAGATACCTGGCCATATTCTTTATAGGTATTCTATGGCATGCTATTTAAGACCTTATTGAGCAAGGAAATGTCACCATACCTGCTCTTACCGAGCCCAATGTTAAAATTAACCCTTTGCCTACCTTTCAAAATCAACCCCCATCTACTTTGAACTTAATATCTACTCAAACTTGAGTTAGTTGATCAAATTTCCTTCATTCACTTGGTCGATCCTAACAATGTACCATCACCATGCTAAGATGAACATATCTACCCTAAGACAATGATGGAATTGAAGAACAGAGGGGTCAAAGAAATAAGTTATTCAATATCTGACAGGCTATAATTAAAACATAAAGAGATAGGGAAAGCAGACGAATCGAAGATACTCAAAGTGGCATAGACCTACTATTGTGTCCTTTCATCTGAAATGATATCCCCACTTTAAGTTTTCTTTTTAGTATCATTTGCGCCAATCTTTAAATTTAGTTAGTCATTTTTAATTTTCGAGCTTTAGTTAAGTTTGTTAGCCTATGTTTTTTATGCCAATAAAATAAAGAAACTTTTGATTATCGTGCGCACAATAATGATGTGAACATAAAATCTAACATGAGGAATGACTCAGAGCTCACTAATCAAATTTGATAAATATTGGAATTAAATAGTACACTCAAGAAGTGTAAATTGGTACTACATTATCCTCAAGGGGACATGAGAGATTAATAAACTTACTTAAGAAATTCAATAGTGTTCTTGCATGGTCTTATGAGTATAGTTGAGTATGAGCACTAGGTTACCTTTCAGAATAGGGTGCACCAAAATAGATTAAGACATAAAGTCGAGGGTGAACTCCAAAGTCAAAGATTATCGATCAAGAATGATGCAGTTAAAACCATTGATAAAGGTGCTAAGATCCACAAGAAAGATCCATCATATTTCACACTTGAGAAATGAAAGTTTTCATTTACGAAAGAATAAAAGATTTTTTCAATATTTTAGAGAAGTTGAACAGTCAAATACAAAAAACGCAATCACACTCAATTTCATAGAATAAGACTGGAGAATATTTCTTCTCAAAAGAAGATCTTACTTGACAGAGCAACCAAGATATTGAGTTCCTAGAATCTTAATTAAATTAAGTAACATTCACTAAAAGAGACCTTTTTTGGTCGAATAATTTTCCTATCTTACCAAGGAAAAGATAACCTTCTTTAGCCCATTGTGGTGTCTTAAAAATCAATAGCCTTTTATTTCTAAGTCACACAAACCAATCTTGGGAGGAAAGTCTTGTTGGAACTATATTTTGACATGATCCCAAAAGGGAAAAAAAAAATTTGGGGTATGTAGGCAACCTGAGAAGTTACTTCAGGTCCGGTCACAAAAGAAAAAAAAAAAAAAATATATATATATATATATATATATATATATATATATATATTATTTTAAAGAAAGTATCATCCAAAAGGAAAGTATTTTATTGAAAAGTTCAAAAAAAAATTAATGCCAAACTAAGGGCATTGGAAAAATGGAAAATAAAAAAAAAATTGACAAAAAAGAAATGAATGCCAAATTAGGGGCATTAAAGGAAAAAAGAGAATTAAAAGAATTGATAGAAAAAATAGAATATCAGACTAAGGGCATTTTGGGAAGTCTTATACTTTTTCTTTCTAAACCATGTCCTAAGCCTACCTGTTAGTCCTCTCAAATGCTAATTGACTCGACTAAGGTTTGAGGAGCCAATAAGTTGTCAATTCGAATATTCGAGATCATTAAGAAGAAAGTGAAGCCCGTTAAGTTGAAAATCCAAAAAGACGACTTAGGCAAAAGTTAGGGCTTAATAAAAAAACAAAAGCTTGCTAGGTTGCAAATCTGAAAAGACAACTTAAGCAAAAAATCAAGGCATCCGCAGAAAAAAAAAAAAAACAAAGTCTGTTAAAAAAAAATCTGAAAAGACAACTTAAGCAAAAAATTAAGATACCAAAAAGAGGGAAGAAATATCCAATCAAGAAGAAAAATTCAGAAAGAAGCTTATATAGAAACTAGAAAATACAGAATTATTGAAGTCACAACATTCATTTTTTTAGTTGAAAACTCACATATGATGAAGACAATGTTGAAGTCGAAGAAAACTCAGAAGCCATCTTTAATATTGTAAGTTCTTTAAGAGTATGTTTACTTGTCTAAGTGTTCGCTAAAGGAAAATGCAGAATCATCAATCACTTTAAAAATAAAGATCTTCTATTCCAATATTTATTAAAATTTTAAGTCCAGTTCAAGAATTTCTAAAAAGAAATTTGAAAGAAAAATGATCAATTCCTTATTGCATATATGATAATCTTAATGTAGACAGCCCATTTTTGCATTCGCCTGATTAATCAACTTGTCAACCCGATCACAACGGTTCCCAATGATAGATGTTTATTCCAATGCTCCGTTTGTTACCATATATATTTCAGAAATTCAGATGAGGTATCTCTAACAAACAAAACTATAGAAACCACGCTACGCTAGGAAAATATGACCCCAAAAGTCTAGAAATCATCATTTTTTAGATAAAAAGAAGTTTCACGATACAAATCACTAAAAAAAATCAAAATACCAAAATACCCCTAATCTCAAAACATCCCTAGAGCCCACAGTACACTTAGGAAAATCCTTTGAAACACATAAAATAAAAAATCAAAATTAAACAAATCATTTCGTCAATTTTTACAAAATTTAACAAAATTACGAAAATACCCCTCATAACGTTCACGATCCTTTGGCACAAAAAAGTTCATAAATGATACAAACCAATATTCTCATTGAATTTCTTACGAAAAATTGATTCCAAAACATCTTAGAACATTGAAAAATGATTTAAAATGCAAAAAGTCCTTTTTGAGGGCGAAACGGTAATTTTACAATTTTAATAATTAAAAATTCTGAAATTAATAATTAAAACATTAATTAATATAAAGTAAATATCCTAATTAAATTAAAGTCAATCAAGTAAGACTAAAGTCAACCTTAAAGTCAATCAAGTAAGACTAAAGTCAAAATCTTAAAGTCAATTAAATAAGACTAAAGTCAATCTTAAAGCCAATCAAGTAAGACTCAAGTCAAAAATCCTAAAGTCAAGTCAATCAAGTGAGACTAAAAGTAAAAACTCTAAAATAATTCTAATTAAACTATAACTCTATTAAAAAAATTCTAATTAAATAATAACTTTATTAAAATAATTCTAATTAAATAATAACTCTATTAAAACAATTCTAATTAAATAATAACTCTACCTAAAACAATTCTAAATAAACAAAAACTCTCTCTAAAATAATTATAATTAAATACTAACTCTATCAAAACAAGCACTTAAAAAAATCTATAAATAGGGGTCCCTACAACCTATTTTCGTATAAAAAAATAAATCCTAGAAAAAGTAGGTTAAAAAGCTTCCCTAGCCTCCCATAAACCTTGATTTTGAAGCTCCAACTCCTTACCTAACATCCATACCCTAACTTTAGCTTAAAAAAAACCTAGAAATCCTTCCAAAATACCCTAAAAATCTATTAAAAAAAAATTAAAAAAATTCAGAAGGAGATACATTATTTTGGAGATCTGAAACGAATCCGGTGACAGAACGAAGCGAGGAATGCTGTACGAAGAACTATTCTACCAGATCTGAGGGAACAAGACCATTATTTTCGTAAAGGGAAATATTTAATTTTGTTTTTATTAGGTCTTTTTAGCAATGTAGTTTTATTTGAAAATTACTAGAGACCGACGTTTGTCGGACGGGGTTGGTGCCTAACACCTTCAAACTCCGAAACGTGATCCCCAGACTTAGTTTCTTATTTTTCGTAGATTATTATTTTTTTTTTATCTTTTAAAGTCAATATTTGGTTCCTAGATCGTAATAACTAGATGGCGACTCCCAAACCTCAAAGGTCAAAAATGGATCCACGCACCCCGTGGATTAAGGGCGCTTTCAGTGGTGAATCTACTGGGGACTATTGAGGATCAGACTTGAAAAACACCAAGTATGGGGATCATTGCCAAGATGACCTAGTTTTTTTACTATTTAATTGATTTATTTTATTTATTTATTTTTGTGGCTTGATTGTGGATGATTTTGATTATTATATTTTTGTCTAATTAAGTGTCACTTTTTGATGACCCCTAAATAATGAAAGATTCAAATTGACATATGAAAAGGATAGGATGATGAAGGTTGGGATAGTAATGTTAAAACGTTTGTACAGAATATTCTAGTAAGTATTAAATTTGGACACCTATTAATAAAATATAGATCTCATCGAGTAGATTAATTTAGAACTTGAGTTCACTCAATTTCGTTATTGGGAGCCTTGGATATCATTGATGCAAGTTTGGATAAATCTGTAAATCTGGAATTGTTGCTGAATGAAGGTTGGGACAGCAATGTTAAAATATTTTTATAGAATATTCTAGTGAGAATTAAGTTTAGGAACCTATTAATAAAACATAGATCTCATCGAGTAGATTAATTTAAAACCTGAATTTACTCAATTTCGTTACTAGGAGCCTTGGATATCATTGATGCAAGTTCGGATTGTATTTTATAAATTTGGAATTGTTGTTGAATGAAGGTTGGGACAGCAATGTTAAAATATTTTTACAGAATATTCTAGTGAGAATTAAGTCTGGGAACCTATTAATAAAACATAGATCTCAATGAGTAGAATTTAGAATCTGAGTTCACTCAATTTCGTTATTAGGAGCCTTGGATATCATTGATGCAAGTTTGGATTGTATTTTATAAATCTGGAATTGTTGCTGAATGAAGGTTGGGACAGCAATGTTAAAATATTTTTACACAACATTCTAATCAGAATTAAGTCTAAGCACCTGTTAATAAAACGTAGATCTCATTGAGTAGATTAATTTAGAACCTGAGTTCAATCAATTTCGTTATCGAGAGCCTTGGATATCATCGATGCAAGTTTGGATTGTATTTTGTAAATCTAGAATTATTGCTGAATGAAGGTTGGTACAGTAATGTTAAAATGTTTTTATAGAACATTTTAGTGAGAATTAAGTCTGGACTTCTCTTAATAAAATGTAGATCTCATTGAGTAGATTAATTTAGAGCTGAATTCACTCAATTTCGTTATTGAGAACCTTAGATATCATCGATGCAAGTTCAAATTAATCTGTAAATCTAGAATTATTGCTGAAAAAAGGTTGGGACAATAGCGTTAAAACGTTTTCACAGAAGATTCTAGTCAGAATTAGGTTTGGGCACCTTTAATAAATGTAGATCCCATCGAGTAGATTAATTTAGAACTTGAATTTACTCGATTTCGTTATCGAGAGCCTTAGATATCATCGATGCAAGTTTGGATTGTATTTTCCTAATTCACAAAAAATCCAAATTTATCTAATATTAGCACAGTTAATGTTCCTATTTTATTTTGTAAAAGCGAGCTCATTTGGCACTAAAATTTTTTTCTTTGATTTTCTTTTGGGATGGGTTCTAATTTTTTTTCATATATAATTTATAAAAAAAGGGGTTTATCACTCCTCATCTCAACAATTATCATTCTATCATCAATGTAACATCTATTGGAATCTCGATTTATTTTGGATCACCCAAAAGTGATCATTGATTGGACCTTAAAAATTATAAAAATTATGCCTATTACAATGTTTGGGTTTGACCAATTATTATATGCCATGCTCATTAATTGATTTACCATTGATCTTGATCAGATATATAGTTGATGTGCTTATTGGTGATCTTAATGATGTTATTGGATTGGTATTTATTTTGATTAATATTCATACCCATGTTGTAATGGAATGATCAGGCCCATGGGTCCATTGATTTGAAAAAGGCCCCGGGCACACCTCATCCTGTTTTGCACACACCACTAGCACATTTTCTGTTTTGCACGCTTGCATGTCCCAATATAGCCAACGTGGCACTAGTACGTGACCCAGTCTTTTCGGAAATGCAATGTCATTCATGAAAACCACAACTTCAGTCACGTACCTTAGGGTATATCAAACTGGGGCATCAGTACCGTCTGATCAGGTGACTCTGAAAGGTATATCGATGTACCCAAGCTGGAGCAACCCGAGCCTTTGACCTATTGTAAGCCACACGGTCACATGTCCCGATTGCCAATGTAGTACTAGTACGTGGTCGGTCCTCTCGTGGGATGCCAAACCATTTATGAAAGCTACAACTCTTGACCTGTACCCATAGGTATATCAAATATAATATAAGTACATCAATTGTACTTCTTGGTCAAAACCAGTGCCTAAGCGAGATCCTGCTCTGATGTGCTATGGTACTAGGAGGATAAACTACGTCTATTCTAGAAAAAAGGTGATTTAAGAGTGCCTTTGCTTAAGTATCGTGCGCCACCTCTGATCTGGGGATTAAACTGGTTGTTTTTGGCTTCAGAGAAGTGAGTTGAAGTTTTAGATTATCACCTATACGGTATATCAAACCAAGTTACCACGTACCGCCTGATTGAGCACGCTCGAGAGGTATATAGGTGCACTTGGACAAGGGTGGCTAGATAAAAATACATTGCACATAGTAAGCTTAAAGTCTAGAAAGCTCCCTTGTAGGTCACAACTCGAACTTATTGTGGGTGTTCTCGGGTTGTTTATTGAATGGGACCTTGTGAATGATGAATGTATGTGAATGACGATATCATAATGTATGTGAATGATGAGATCAGAATGTATGGTTGTCCTCAAGGATTACAGTTTTTTATTTTACCTGATTTAATTGGGTGCACCGACCCAATAAAGAATCCATTTTTTTTAATAATTCATAATGACCCAGTCTATTTCCATCCAACAATCATGATGGGCCGGGCCATTTAAAACAAAATGAAAATCAAATTCTTTTCTAAATTTGGGATTCAATCTATTTTAAAAGAAAATATTCTCCAAAAGAAAAATATTTTCCAGAGAAAAATGTTTAAAAAAAAAAGAATAGTTTCCAGAAGAAAAGTGTTTTTCGAAAAAAAAATATTGTCCAAAAGAAAGAGAAAGAAGGAAAAATGATTTACAAAAGATCTATTTTTTGCATGGACCTTGGAAAATTATCAAAATATGTTGCACAAAATGATCATATTTGTGAAAAATTTTATATAATAAAAACATTATTTTCCAATAATTTTCAAGAGTGTAATAAAATTATTTTTCTTCTGAATAATCATTGAATGAATGAATTGTTTAATGGATTGGTGCAAAAAATTCAATAAAATCTCAAGATTCATTAAAATGTTATAAAGGGGGTAACACTAAAACTGGTTAAATTTACCTTCAATGAGGTTTCCGATCAGTTAGAACAAACGTCAGTACCAAGTCAACAGTTAGAAATAGCCTCAGAATTTCTCAATATCACCCAATTGTTTTCTGAAAATGACCGTACCTCAATCATGTTGGTTGTAGGCAATGTCTCAATCCCCAGTCCTAATCAAGCCCATTATGGGTAGTTGTCTTGAGTTTTCATGAGTTATTTGAGTAAGCTCGGGTCTAATTTTTCAATGTTATGTTTTCTTTAAATCGAGTCTACTCTTTTTCTATTGAGTCAAGTTCATTTGTCAAGTTTATAGAGGTGTTTGTTGCCCTATCTGAATTTAATTGAATAAAAAAAAAATTTGAATACCTCGAGTGCATTAACGAATTAACTAATAATCTAATAGATTTCTCTCCTAAATAAGAAAGATAAGAGTTGGGTTCAACTTTTAATCAAGAAAGCAAAGGTCATTGACCTTGGAACAGAAAATAATTCTTAAAGAGATTCAAATAAAAACCATCTTATCCCTAGAGAAACACAAGAGGATAATAAATTTACTTGAAAATTTCAAAAGACTTGTTCATGTCGTCTGATGAGGATATGTTAGGTGCAAGCTTGGGTGTTGTCTGACACAGAATAGATATTGACTTGAGAAAATGAGATCAAGGAAGATGTTACAAAATGTATCAGTGCTACACTTCTCAAAATGGTAGACCTCCCAGAATAGATTACCATTCTCAGACTAATGTAATAGTTAAGTGGTATTGATCTTTGATAATGGGTCATACTTCAAAGCTGGGGTTATTACATTGTGTTCAAAGTTCAAAATCTCACACCACAAATCATCTTCTTACCGCCCTCAGACCAATGGAGCAGTTGAAGTAGCTAATAAAAATCTCAAAACAATCATCAGGAAAATGTGTCAATCACATCGAGATTGGTTAGAAAAACTGCCATTTGCACTATGAGCATATCGAACTTCAATTCGATCCTCTACTGGAGCTACTCCCTACTCCTTAGTGTATGGCATGGAAGTAGTCTTGCTAGTTGAAAGGAAAATTCCGTCTCTTAGGGTCTTGTTAGAAAGTCAGTTGTCAGAATCAGATTGGGTTGGGTTCGTCAACGGTATGAAGAATTAAATTTGATCGAAGAAAAATAACTAAAAGTTTTGTATCATGTGCAAGCTTATCAAAGAAGAGTCGCCCACGCGTTTGACAAAAAGATCAAGGCCCGTCACTTACAAGTCGGGGATTTAGTACTCAAAGAGAATCGGGCACCTATCTTTGACCCTAGAGGGAAATTCAAACCAAATTGAGGAAGCCCATTCATCATCAAGGAAATATTACCAGGAAAAGCTGTCAAGCTTCATGATCATGATGAATCGAATTACCATAACCAACCAACCTTGACCAAATCAAATGGTACTATATTTAAGGAGGTCATCTTTGGTCGAATCAATTCTCCTATTACCCAGTTCAATATCTTATTTCTCAGAGCTTTGCAGCGTTTAAAAAAAAATACCTTTTTTTTTCTCAGCCCAATCACCTAACCTAGGGAAGGAAAAATTTCGAACTACGTTTTGGTCTGATCCTAAAATTCTGGGGTACGTAGGCAACCTGAGAAGTTACTTCAGGCCCAACCACATCAAAATAAAAAAAATAGATTTCTCGACAAAGAAAAAATCTAAAAAGAAAAAATTCAAAAGAAAAAGAAATATCATCCAAAATAGAGAAGAAAATTCAAAGAAAAAGAAAACAATTTAAAAGGAAATGTCACACAAGGGGCATTTGGGTTTTGGAGCCTCAAAATTTCTTTCTTTTTATGCCTAGTCCTAAGCCTACCTATAAAAGTCCTCCTAAGTACTATGCGAAAAATTCAAAGAAGATAGTAAATCATGATCAAACAATAACTCCAGAAGTTCAGAAGGGAAGAAGAAGAAAAAAAAAGTCTGCTAAGTTGAAAACCCGAAAAGGGTGGTTTAGGCAAAAATTAAGGTAAGCTCGCAAAGTTGAAAATCTGAAAAGACGACTTTGGAAACAATCAGAGCAAAGAAAAGAGAAAAAATTGTAAGCTCACTAGATCAAAAACCTAAAAAGGCGATCTAGGCAAAAGCTAGAGCATGCTTGCTAGATTGAAAATCTGAAAATGTAATCTAGGCAAAACTTAGAGTAACCAAAAAATAAAAAATAAAAAATTCGTTGAGTTGAGAAGCTGAAAAGGCAGTCCGAGCCGAAACATCAGAAGTCAGAATGATCAAGTTTCAATATCCAGTTTGAGTCAAATGTAGACTCAGTGGATACAAGTATCTCGTCTATGATTGATCTGAAGATTTTCATGTACCTAAGCGAACCGACGGGGAGAAAGAACAAATTCTATGATGAATTTCAGAAAGAAATATTTTATTCCAATTTCTTTGAGCCTGACTCAAAATCTTCAATATAAAAAATCAAAGTTAAAACTTTATTGCGCTTACGGTAATCAAAGATTTCAAACTTTTATAACAAGGAAATTTCCTTTTTTCTAAAAAGTATAGTTTCCCCCCTTACACTAGGGGCATTCTTTTTCAAATTTTGTTCAATTATCCCCAGTGCAATGTTCCCTGTCAAACTAGGGGCATTTCAGTTCTGAAGCCTGGTCAATTTCAACCTCAAAGGTTAATGTTAACTTTGAATTAAAGGTTACCCTCTTGGTAACAATTTTGAAAACTCCTAAGATTCAAAAAGAGTTAAAATGTTTACTGGACCTTCATAATATCCAATTTTTTGTTTAAAAAAAAATCAAATACGGTGTAAATCCCCCATTTATTCCAAAAAAAAAAAAATTAGTTCATTACTCTTTCACCCCTGGACAGGTAGAGTAGAACTTCCTAAGAAATTAGTTTATTATTCTTTCACTCCGAGTAGGTAGAGTAGGACTTCCCAAAAAATTAGTTCATTACTCTTTCACCCTGGACAGGTAGAGAAGGACTCCCAAAAAATTAGTTTATTACTCTTTCACTCCGAGTAGGTAGAGTAGAACTTCCCAAAAAAATTAGGTCATTACTCTTTCACCCTGGGCAGGTAGAGTAGTACTCCCAAAAAATTAGTTTATTACTCTTTCACTCCAAGTAGGTAGAGAAAAACTTCCCAAAAAAAATTATTTCATTACTTTTTCACCCTGGGCAGGTAGAATAGGACTTCTAAAAGCTTAGTTCATTACTCTTTCACTCCGAGTAGGTAGAGTAGAACTTCCCAAAAAAATTAGTTCATTACTCTTTCACCCTGGGCAGGTAAAGTAGGACTCCCAAAAGCTTAGTTCATTACTCTTTCACACCGAGTAGGTAGAGTAGAACTTTCAAAAAAAAATTAGTTCATTACTTTTTCATTCCGAGTAGGTAGAGTAGAACTTCCCAAAAAATTATTTCATTACACTTTCACCCTGGGTAGGTAGAGTAGGACTCCCAAAAACTTAGTTTATTACTCCTTCACTACTAGTAGGTAGAGTAGAACTTCCAAAAAAAAAAAATTTCATTACTCTTTCACCCCAAACAGGTAGAGTAGAACTTCCCAAAAAAAATTAGTTCATTACTTTTTCACCTTAGGTAGGTGTAGACACCCCATTTTTGCATCCGCCTGATTAATCAAGTCGTCAACCCGATCGCAAAGGTTCCCAATGATGGATGTCTATTCCAATGCTTTATTTTGTTACCAGATATGTTTCAGAAATCCGGATGAGGTATCTCGAATTGACAAAACTTAGAAACCACGCTACGCTAGGAAAATACGACCCCAGAAACATAGAAATCATCATCTTGCAAACCAAAAAGAAGCTTCACGATAAAAATCACTAAAAATGATTAAATTACCAAAATACCCCTAACCTCAAAACAACCCTAGAGCCTACGTTACGCTTAGGAAAACTCTCTCGAACACATAAAATAATAAATCGAAACCAAATAAATCATTTCACCAATTTTAATAGAATTTGACAAAATTACGAAAATGCCCCTCATAAAGTTCACAATAATTTCACATAAAAATTTTCATAAATGACACAAACCAACATTCTCATTGAATTCCTTACGAAAAACTGATTCTAAAACATCCTAGAACATTAAAAACCGACTTGAAACTTTAAAAGTCCTCTCCGGGGGCAAAACGGTAATTTCACAATTTTCATAATTAAAAAATTCGAAATTAATAAATAAAACATTAAATAATTAAAGTGAAACATTAATGAAATTAATTTAAAAAGTTGAACCTAAAAAATCGATTAATTGGACTCTTAGGCAAAATTGTTGAGGGTTCGTGGGATATTTCTTTAAGGACCCCTCCATTTGGGGGTCCAAAGAATTAAAGATATAATAGAAAGGGGTTCTCCAAAAATTTAAAATCAATCAAGCAAGACTAAAGTCAAGATATTAAAGTCAATCAAATAAGACCAAAGTCAAAATTAAAGTCAATTAAGCAAGACTAGAGTCAAGTATTAAAGTCAATCTCATAAGACTAAAGTCAAAAACCCTAAATCAAAACCCTAATCTAAACTAATCGAGTCAATCTCATAAGACTAAGGTCAAAACCCCAAATCAAAACCCTAATCTAATCAAGTCAATCTCATAAGACCAAGGTCAAAACCCTAAATCAAAACCCTAATCAAGTCAATCTCATAAGACTAAAGTCAAAACCCTAAAACCCTAAAGACTAAGTCAAAACCCTAATTGAAACCCTAAAAGAAACCCTAATCAAACCCTAATGCTTCTAAAATCTTTATAAATAGGAGCCTCCACACCCTATTTTCGTATCAAAGAAAAAATCCTAGAAAATGTAGGTGAAGAAGCCTCCACAACCCCTCCAAAACCCTAATTTTGGAGTCCCAACTCCTTCCCTAACACCCCTACTCCGATTTTAGCCTAAAAAACACCCAAAAACCTTTCAAAAACACCCCAAAAATCCATCACAAATTCGAAGCATCCAGATCCAAGAAAGAGACACCTTGCCTCGGAGATCAGAAATCAGATCCGGAGACAAAGCGAAGCAAGGAGTACGGTACAAAGAACTGTTTTTCAGATCTGAGGGAATAGTGCTTTTGCAGATCGAAGGTAAGGTTTTTTTATTATTATTATAATTTTTTTTAAATCTAGGTTTTATCATTAGCAATGTAGATCTATTTGGGATAAGTAGAGACTGGCATTGGCCGGGCGGGGTTGGTGCCTAACACCTTCCAACCCCGTAACATGATCCCCGGATTCAGATTTCTATAGTAGATTAGTTCTTTTTATCCATTGTAGGGTCAATTTGGTTCCTAGACCGTAATAACTAGGTGGCGACTCCCAAACCTCAAGGGTCAAAAGCGGATCCGCGCACCCCGCGGATCGAGGGCACTTTCAGTGGCGACTCCACTGGGGACTATTGAGGATCAAACTTGAAAAACCCCAAGTATGGGAGCATTGCCAAGATGACCTAGTTTTTTTTTATTATTTAGTTGGATTTATTTTATTTATTTTTTCTGTTTATTTATTTTTTGTCTTGGTTGTAGATGATTTTGGGTATTGTATATATATATATTTTTTTTCAATTAAGGATCACTTTTTGATGACCCCTAAATAATGAAAGATTCAAATTGACCTAAGAAAATGATGGAATGATGAAGGTTGGACAGAAATATTAAAACGTTTTTAGAGACTATTCTAGTGAGAATTAAGTCTGGGAGCCTCTTAATAAAACATAGATCTCGTCGAGTAGATTAATTTAGAATTTGAGTTCACTAAATTTCATTATCGGAAGCCTTAGATATCATCGATGGAAGTTCAATCTGTAAATCTGGAATTATTTCTGAATGAAAGTTGGGACAGCAACGTTAAAACTTTTTTACAGAATATTTTAGTGAGAATTAAGTCTGGAAACCTATTAATAAAATATAGATCTCATCGAGTAGATTAATTTAGAGCTTGAGTTCACTCGATTTCGTTATCGGGAGCCTTAGATATCATCGATGCAAGTTCAGATTGTATTTTCCTAATTCACAAAAAATCTGAATTTATCTAATTTTGGCACAATTAATGTTCTTGAGAGTGAGCTCATCTCAACCATTGTCATTCTATCATCAATGTAACACCTATTGGAATCTCGATTTATTTTGGATCACCCAAAAGTGATCATTGATTGGACCTTAAAAATTATAAAAATTATGCCTATTGCAATATTTGTTTGATCATTATCATATGCCATATTTATTGATTAATTTACCATGATCTTGCTTGAAATACATGATTGATGTTGATCGTAATGTTAATGTGCTTATGTGATGGGAATAATGTGATCTTAATTGAATATTCATATGATTTGAATGATTTTGGTTTTGATTAAATGTATGATTGGTTTGATTGGATCCATGGACCCATTTGTTTGAAAAAGGTCCCCGGGCACACCCCACCCTGTTTTGCACACACCACATGCACGTTTACTGTTTTACTCACTTACACGTCCCATTTAGCCAACGTGGTACTAGTGCGTGGCCCGGTCTTTTCGGAGATGCGATGTCATTCATGAAATCCACAACTCCAGTCACGTACCTTAGGGTATATCAAACTGGGGGCATCAATACCATCTGATCAGGTGATTCTGAGAAGTATGTTGATGCACCCAGGCTGGGGCAACCTGAGCCTTTGTCCTATTGTAAGCCACACAGTCACATGTTCCGATTGCCAACGTAGTACTAGTACGTGGTCGGTCCCCTCGTGGGATGCCAAACCATTTATGAAAGCTACAACTCTTGACTCGTACCCGTAGGTATAAAAGGTAATCTAAGTATATCAATTGCACTTCTTGGTCAAAACCGGTGCCTAAGCAAGATCTTGCCCCGCTGTACCCTACTGTACGAGGGGGATAGACTACGTCTATTCTAGACGAGAGGTATTTAAGTGGGCCCTTGCTCAGCATTGTGCGCCACCTCTCAACTGGAGATCAAACTGGCTGTTTTTGGCTTCAGAGAAGTGAATTGAGGTTTTAGATTATCACCTATACGGTATATCAAACTAAGTCACCATGTATCGAAAGGTATATAGGTGTGCTTGAGCAAGGGTGGCCAGATAAAAATGCATTGCACGTAGTAAGCTTAGAGTCTAGAAACCTTCCCAGTAGGTCACGACTCGAACTTATCGTGGGTGTTCCTGGGTTGTTCATTGAATGGAATCTTATGAGACTTTGTAATTGATATGAATGTTTGTGAATGATGAGATCAGAATGCATGTGAATGATGAAATGGATGTATGTGAATGATGAGATCAGAGTGTATGATTGTCCTCAAGGATAAAAAATGTTATTTTTGAAAATCAAAATGGGTGCACCGACCCAATAAAAAATTCATCTCTTGCAAATGACCCAGTCCAACTCGATCCAACAATCCTGATGGACCGGGCCATTTAAATCGAAATAGAAATCAAATTTTCAAAGAAGAAAAATAGTTTACAAAGGGAAAGTATTTTCCAGAAAAAATATTTTCCAAAAGAAGTGTTTTCCAAAAAAAGTGTTATTCTCTAAAAAATGTTTTCTAAGAAAAAACGTTTTCCAAAAAATATTTTCCAAGAGAAGATACTTTCCAAATAAAAAAACTATTTTTCAGAGAAAAAAATATTTTTCAGAAGAAAATGTTTTCCAAAAGAAAAGAAAAAGAAGGAAAAATAATTTGCAAAAGATCTATTTTTGCATGAAAAGTTTTTATGGACCTTGGAAAACTACCAAAAAAATGTTGTAAAAAAATAATCAGATTTGTGAAATAAAAACATTATTTTCCAATATTTTTCAAGAGTGCAACATAATTATTTTTCTTCTGAATAATCCTTGAATGGACGAATTTTTTAATGGATTAGTGCACAAAAGTCAATAAAATCTCAGGGTTCATTTAAAATGTTATTAAGGGGGTGACACTGAAATTGGTTAAATTCACCTTCAAAGAGGTTTAAAGGTTATCATTGTATCTAAGCTCAATCGTCTATCGTCTAGCTTGGGTTGTAAATCCGGTCAGTTAGAGTAAACGTCAATATCAAATCAACAATCAGAAATGACCTCAAAATTTCTCAACATCGTCCAGTTGTTCTTTGAAGATCATAGTGCTTCAATCCTACCGGTTATAAGCAATATCTCAGTCCTCAGTCCTAATCAAACTCGTGTGGGTACTTGTCTTGAGTTTTCATGAGTCATTTGGGTTAACCTGAGTCCTTTTTTCCAGCAAGGTCATGTCTTCTTTTAATTGAGTCTACTCTTTCCTATTGAGTCAAGTTAGTTCATCGAGTCTATAGAGGTGTCTGTTGCCCCATCTGAAATTGATCGGATAAAAGAAATTTTTGAATACCTCGAGCGCATTAACGAATTAACTAATAATTTGATAGATTTCGTTTTTGAACAAGAAGATAAGAGTCAGGCTCAACCTTTAATCGAGAAAGGAAAGGTCTTTGACCTCGAAACAAAAAATAATTCCTAAAGAGATTCAAATAGAAACCATCTTATCCCTAAAGGAACACGAGGGGATAATGAATTGACTCAGAAATTTCAAAAGACTTGTTCGTGTGATCATATGAGGGTATGCTAGGTACAAGCTTGGGTGTTGTTCAACATGGAATGGATACTCGTCTATATCAATGGAATCAAAGAAGATGTTATAAAAATGTATCAGTGCTATCCCCACTACATCTTAAGTTTCAAATCATATATTATCAGTCGATATGGAGGTACCTTTTGAATTGATCTTTGATAATGGGTCGTACTTCAAAGCATAAATCATTACTCTGTGTTCAAAGTTGAAGATCCGGAATCACAAATCATCCTCCTACCATCCTCAGATCAATGGAACGGTTGAAGCAGTTAGTAAGAGTATCAAGACAATCATCAGGAAAATGAGTTAATAACATCGAGATTGGTCAGAAAAATTATCATTCACACTGTGGACATATCGAACTCTAATTCGATCCTCTACTGGAGCTACTCCTTACTCCTTAGTGTATGGCATGAAAGCAGTCTTGCCAGTTGAAATGGAAATTTCGTCTCTCAGGGTCTTGTTGAAAAATCATTTGTTAGAAACAGATTGGGTTTGTCAACAGTATGAAGAAATAAACTTGATCGAAGAAAATGAGTTAAAGCCCTATATCACATGCAAGCTTATCAAAGAAGAGTTGCCCGTGCATTTGACAAGAAGGTCAAAGCTCATCATTTACAAGTTAAAGATTTAACTATCAGACTTCAAAGAAAATTGAACACTCCTCATCGACTATAGGAGAAAGTCTAAATTGGAGAAATTCATTCATTAAGGAAATACTGTCTGGAAAAGTCGTCAGACTTTAAGATCATGATGGAGGTGAACTACCAGAACCAACCAACTTTGACCAGATCAAGCGGTACTACATTTAAGGAGGCCATCTTTGACCGAATCAATTCTCCTGTTACCCAGTTCAATATATCCTTTCTCAACCCCTTTGCAACCTTTTTCAAAAAGAAAAATTATGCCTTTTTCTTTCTTAGCCCGATCACCTAACCTAGGGGAGGGAAGATCTGAACTACGTTTTGGTCTGATCCCAAAAATTTGGGGTACGTAGGCAACCTGAGAAGTTACTTCAGGCCCGACCACACCAAAATAAAAAATAGATTCCCCGATGAAGAAAAAATCTAAAAAGAAAAAATTCAAAAGAATGGAGAAGAAAATTCAAGAAAAAGTTTAAATGAAATGCCACACAAGGGGCATTTGGGTTTTTGAGCCTCAAAATCCCTTTCATTTTATGCCTAGTCCCAAGCCTACCTATAAAAGTCCTCCTATGTACCGTACGAGAAGTCAAGGAAGATAGCAAAGCATGATCAGACAGCAACTCCCGAAGTTCAGAGGAGAAGAAAAAGATAAAAAATGATGAAGCCTGCTAAGTTGAAAATCCGAAAAGGGCGACTTAGGCAAAAATTAAGGCAAGCTCGCAAGGTTGAAAATCTGAAAGGACAACTTTGACAACAATCAGAGCAAAGAAAAAAAAGAGAAGAGCTCGCTAGATCGAAAACCTGAAAAGGCGATCTAGGCAAAAGCTAGAGCAAGCTCTCTAGATTGAAAACCTGAAAAGGCGATTTAGGCAAAAGTTAGAGCAACAAAGAGAAATTAAAGAAAATCTCCGTTGAGTTGAGAAGCTGAAAAGACAGTCCGAGCCAAAACATCAGAAGTTCGAATGATCAAGTTTCAATACCCAGTTTGAACCAAATATAGACTCAGTGGATACAAGTATCTCGTTTATGATTGATCTGAAGAGTTTCATATCCCTAAGTGAACCGACGGGGAGAAAGAATAAATTCTATGATGAATTTCAGAAAGAAATATTTTGTTCCAATTTTTTTTGAGCCTGACTCAAAATCTTCAATATAAAAAGTCAAAATTAAAAGTTAAACCTTTATTGCGTTTGCGGTAATCAAGGATTTCAAATTTTCATAACAAGGGCACTTCTTTTTTCTAAAGAGTACAGTTTCCCCCCTTACACTAGGGGCATTTATTTTCAAATTATATTCAATTATCCCCAGTGCAATGTTCATTGTCAAACTAGGGGCATTTTTGTTCTGATGCCTGGTCAATTTCAACCCCAAATGATAAGGTTAACTTTGAATTAAAGGTTACCCTCTTGATAGCAATTTTGAAAACTCCTTAGATTCAAAGAGAGTTAAAATGTTTACCGGACCTTCATAAAATTCAACTTTTTATTTAAAAAAAAAAAAAAATTCAAATGCGAGGTTAATCCCTTGTTTGTTTCCTCAAAAATTAGTTCATTACTCTTTCACTACGAGTAGGTAGAGTAGAACTTCCCAAAAAAAAATTAGTTCATTACTCTTTCACCCTGGGCAGGTAGAGTAGGACTTCTAAAAAGCTTAATTCATTACTCTTTCACTCCGAGTAGGTAGAGTAGAACTTCCAAAAAAAAAAAATAGTTTATTACTCTTTCACTCCGGGTAGGTAGAGTAGAACTTCCCAAAAAAAAAAAAAAATTTTTTACTCTTTCACTCCGAGTAGGTAGAGTAGAACTTTCCAAAAAAAAAAATTAGTTCATTACTCTTTCACCCTGGGCAGGTAGAGTAGGACTCCTAAAAATTTAGTTCATTACTCTTTCACTCCGAGTAGGTAGAGTAGAACTTTCCAAAAAAAAAATAGTTCATTACTCTTTCACCCTGGGCAGGTAGAGCAGGACTCCTAAAAAATTAGTTCATTACTCTTTCACTCCGAGTAGGTAGAGTAGAACTTCCCAAAAAAATTAGTTTATTACTCTTTCACCCTAGGCAGGTAGAGTAGGACTTCTAAAAATTTTAGTTCATTATTCTTTCACTCCGAGTAGGTAGAGTAGAACTTCCAAAAAAAAAAAAAAAAAAAAATTGTTCATTACTCTTTCACTCCGGATAGGTAGAGTAGAACTTCCAAAAAAAAAATATTTAGTTCATTACTCTTTCACTCCGAGTAGGTAGAGTAGAACTTTCCAAAAAAAAAAAATATAGTTCATTACTCTTTCACCCTAGGAAGGTAGAGTAGGACTCCTAAAAAATTAGTTCATTACTCTTTCACTCCGAGTAGGTAGAGTAGAACTTCCCAAAAAAATTAGTTCATTACTCTTTCACCCTGGGCAGGTAGAGTAGGACTTCTAAAAAGCTTAGTTCATTACTCTTTCACTCCGAGTAGGTAGAGTAGAACTTCCCAAAAAAATTAGTTCATTACTCTTTCACCCTGGGCAGGTAGAGTAGGACTCTCAAAAAAATATATATATATATAAATTCATTACTCTTTCACCTAGAGAAGGTAGAGTAGGACATTTAAATTTCTCCCAACTTTTGCTCAGATTTGTCTCAAATATCATTCAAATTTTCTCGAGTTTTGTTTTACTCAGATTTTACTCAAATTCACATAGTGCACACACTTGCACATTTGTTATATCAGTCAAGGAGAATTTTTTTTAAATTCAAGGATCTGACACTGCCAGTGAGAGCTCGCGCTCAAGGACCTGACATTTTTCTAGTTCGGGGAGAGTTTTACGCTCAATGATCCGAATACCCCGACGAATTGTTAAATCAGGCTGCAAAATGAACTGTCACTAGCTTTGGCATTCGGATATCGCACTATCTACCAAGATAGATTTGCTATCTAGTTTGCTTCAACCCTCTGCCAAAGAGGGGCATCTGTAGACACCCCATTTTTGCATCCGCCTGATTAATCAAGTCGTCAACCCGATCGCAAAGGTTCCCAATGATGGATGTCTATTCCAATGCTTTATTTTGTTACCAGATATGTTTCAGAAATCCGGATGAGGTATCTCGAATTGACAAAACTTAGAAACCACACTACGCTAGGAAAATACGACCCCAGAAACATAGAAATCATCATCTTGCAAACCAAAAAGAAGCTTCACGATAAAAATCACTAAAAATGATTAAATTACCAAAATACCCCTAACCTCAAAACAACCCTAGAGCCTACGTTACGCTTAGGAAAACTCTCTCGAACACATAAAATAATAAATCGAAACCAAATAAATCATTTCACCAATTTTAACAGAATTTGACAAAATTACGAAAATGCCCCTCATAAAGTTCACAATAATTTCACATAAAATTTTTTATAAATGACACAAACCAACATTCTCATTGAATTCCTTACGAAAAACTGATTCTAAAACATCCTAGAACATTAAAAACCGACTTGAAACTTGAAAAGTCCTCTCCGGGGGCAAAACGGTAATTTCACAATTTTCATAATTAAAAAATTCGAAATTAATAAATAAAACATTAAATAATTAAAGTGAAACATTAATGAAATTAATTTAAAAAGTTGAACCTAAAAAATTGATTAATTGGACTCTTAGGCAAAATTGTTGAGGGTTCGTGGGATATTTCTTTAAGGACCCCTCCATTTGGGGGTCCAAAGAATTAAAGATATAATAGAAAGGGGTTCTCCAAAAATTTAAAATCAATCAAGCAAGACTAAAGTCAAGATATTAAAGTCAATCAAATAAGACCAAAGTCAAAATTAAAGTCAATTAAGCAAGACTAGAGTCAAGTATTAAAGTCAATCTCATAAGACTAAAGTCAAAACCCTAAATCAAAACCCTAATCTAAACTAATCGAGTCAATCTCATAAGACTAAGGTCAAAACCCCAAATCAAAACCCTAATCTAATCAAGTCAATCTCATAAGACCAAGGTCAAAACCCTAAATCAAAACCCTAATCAAGTCAATCTCATAAGACTAAAGTCAAAACCCTAAAACCCTAAAGACTAAGTCAAAACCCTAATTGAAACCCTAAAAGAAACCCTAATCAAACCCTAATGCTTCTAAAAACTTTATAAATAGGAGCCTCCACACCCTATTTTCGTATCAAAGAAAAAACCCTAGAAAAAGTAGGTGAAGAAGCCTCCACAACCCCTCCAAAACCCTAATTTTGGAGTCCCAACTCCTTCCCTAACACCCCTACTCCGATTTTAGCCTAAAAAACACCCAAAAACCTTTCAAAAACACCCCAAAAATCCATCACAAATTCGAAGCATCCAGATCCAAGAAAGAGACACCTTGCCTCGGAGATCAGAAATCAGATCCGGAGACAAAGCGAAGCAAGGAGTACGGTACAAAGAACTGTTTTTCAGATCTGAGGGAATAGTGCTTTTGCAGATCGAAGGTAAGGTTTTTTTATTATTATTATAATTTTTTTTAAATCTAGGTTTTATCATTAGCAATGTAGATCTATTTGGGATAAGTAGAGACCGGCATTGGCCGGGCGGGGTTGGTGCCTAACACCTTCCAACCCCGTAACATGATCCCCGGATTCAGATTTCTATAGTAGATTAGTTCTTTTTATCCATTGTAGGGTCAATTTGGTTCCTAGACCGTAATAACTAGGTGGCGACTCCCAAACCTCAAGGGTCAAAAGCGGATCCGCGCACCCCGCGGATCGAGGGCACTTTCAGTAGGTAGAGTAGGACTCCCAAAAAAATTAGTTCATTACTCTTTCACTCCGATTAGGTAGAATAGAACTTCACAAAAAAAATTAGTTTATTACTCTTTCACCCTGGGCAGGTAGAGTAGGACTCCCAAAAAATTAGTTTATTACTCATTCACTCCGAGTAGGTAGAGTAGAACTTCCCAAAAAAATTGGTTCATTACTTTTTCACCCCGAGTAAGTAGAGTAGGACTCCAAAAAAATTTCATTGCTCTTTTACCCACGGTAGGTAGAGTAAGACATTCAAATTTTGCTCAGATTATGCTCACTTTTGCTCAGATTATGCTCATTTTATGTTAAGATTTTACTCAGATTATGCTCAGTTTATGCTCAATGTTTTCTCAATTTTTACTTAGTTTTACATAGTACACACACTCACACTTGCACTTTTTAGTCAGAGAGAATTCCTTAAAGTTCAAGGATCTGACACCGTTAGTGAGAGTTTGCACTCAAAGACCTGACATTCTTTAGTTCGGGGAGAGTTTTACCCTCAAGGATCCGAACACCGCGACGAATTGCTAAATCATGCTGCAAAATGAACTGTCACTAACTTTGGCATTCAGATATCGTACTATCTATCAAAATAGATTTGCTATCTAGTTTGCTTCAACCCTCTGCCAAAGAGGGGCATCTGTAGACATCCCATTTTTACTTTCCCCTGATTAATCAACTCATCAACTCGATCGCAACGGTTCCCAATGATGGATGTTTATTCCAATGCTCTGTCTGTTACCATATATGTTTCAGAAATTCAGATGAGGTATCTCAAACAAACAAAACTATAGAAATTATGCTACGCTAGTAAAATATGACCCCAAAAGTCTAAAAATCATCATTTTTCAAATAAAAAGAAGTTTCACGATAAAAATCACTAAATAATGATCAAATTACCAAAATACCCCTAATCTCAAAACATCTCTAGAGCCCACAGTACACTTAAGAAAATCCTTTCAAACACATAAAACAACAAATCAAAATCAAATAAATCATTTCGCCAAGTTTTGCAAAATTGGACAAAATTATGAAAATACCCCTCATAAATTTCACGACCCATTCGCACAAAAAATTTCATAAATGACACAAACTAATATTCTCATTGAATTTCTTATGAAAAATCAATTCTAAAACATCCTAGAACATTGAAAAACGATTGAAAACACAAAAAGTCCTCTCCGAGGGCAAAACGATAATTTTACAATTTTAATAATTAATAATTTCGAAATTAATAATTCAAACATTAATTAATATAAAGTGAATATCCTAATTAAAATTAAATTCAATCAAATAAGACTAAAGTCAAAATCTTAAAGTCAATCAAGTAAGACTCAAGTCAAAATCCTAAAGTTAAATCAATCAAGTGAGACTAAAAGTCAAAACTCTAAAACAATTCTAAGTAAACTATAATTCTATTAAAATAATTCTAATTAAATAATAACTCTATTAAAATAATTCTAATTAAATAATAACTCTACCTTAAAAAAATTCTAAATAAACAAAAACTCTCTCTAATAGAATTATAATTAAATTCTAACTCTATCAACATAAGCACTTAAAAAAATCTGTAAACAGGGGTCCCTACAACCTATTTTCGTATCAAAGAATAAACTCTAGAAAAAGTAGGTCAAAAAACTTCCCTAGCCTCCCATAAATCTTGATTTTGAAGTCCCAACTCCTTACCTAACATCCATACCCTAACTTTAGCTCAAAAATTATCTAGAAACCCTTCAAAAACACTTCAGAAATCCGTAAAAAAATTAAAAAAATTCAGAAGGAGATACTTTACTTTGAAGAACAGTAACAAATCCGGTGACAAAACGAAGCGAGGAGTGCTGTATGAAGAACTATTCTACTAGATCTGAGGGAACAAGACCGTTGTCTTCGTAAAGGTAAAGATTAAAAAAAAATTTATTAGGTCTTTTTAGCAATGTAGTTATATTTGGGAATTAGTAGAGATTGACGTTTGTCAGGCGGGGTTGGTGACTAACACCTTCCAACTCTGTAACGTGATCCCCTGATTTAGTTTCTTATTTTTCGTAGCTTAATTTTTTTTTTGCCTTTTAGAATCAATGTTCGGTTCTTAGACCATAATGACTAGGTGGTGACTCCCAAATCTCAAAGGTCAAAAGCGGATCCGCGCACCCCGCGGATAGAGGGCGCTTTCACTTAAGAGTCTTAAAAATTTAAAAGAATGTTGGTTCTTCTCTCTATTATCTATCAAAGTCTATAATTTCTCGTCTATACTTTTCAAGTATAATCCATTCCATTAATTTCATAGTTAGAAGCCAACCTTGAAATTAGGGGCATTTTTGAAAGTTATTAGGATTTCAAAGTTTTCATTCTTAATCACATTTTCAAAATGAAAAATCTTATTCAAAAGTTTAAAGTTCGGTAAAGCCCAACGATAAGTATGAATCCAGATGTATGATAAGCCAATAAAGGCCCAATCTATCAATTTTTGAGTTCGATCATACCGAGGCTCTAACTAACCTTAGCTCAAGAAGTGTGGCTCCAAGAAGTCCGAGTCCGAGAAATGAGACTCCAACCTTTTGAACCACAAAATGTGAGTTAAAATAAGGATTTTCATAAGTTCTGACAAACCTAAGCCTTAAAAGCGTGGCTCTAGTAAGTTCAAGTCTAAGAAATGAGACTCTAATTTTATAAATAAGAATTTTAATAAGTTCTTATAAACTCAAGCAGGAGAAGCGTGGCACCAATAAATTCGAGTTTGAAAAATGAGACTCAAACTTTTTAAATAAAGATTTTAATAAGTTCCTACACACCTTAGCCTGAGAAGAGTTGCTTCAGTATGTTCGAGTCTGAGAAACAATACTCCAACTTTTTTGAATCATAGAATGAGTTAAAATAGTATTCTAATAAGTTCCTGCAAACCTTAACCCGAGAAATATGGCTCTAGTAAGTTCGAGTCCGAGAAGCAAGACTCCAACTTTTTGAATCATAGAATGTGATTTCGAGCACGTTCCTATAAATCTTAGCTAGAAAAGCATGGCTCCAATAAGTTCGAGTCCGATAAACGAGACTCCAAAATTTTGAAATATTATTTTAATAAATTCCCACAAAACTCCAATTTGAGAAATATTGCTCTTATAAGCTCGAGTTCTATAAACGAGACTCAAACTTTTCGAACTTAAAAAAAAAATTCAAATAAGATTTAACGAAGCTCCTACATCACCTAATTCCGATCAAACTTGGTTGTAGCGCCCCAAAAACACTAACACAAAGTCCCATATCAAATCTTGAGGTACTATGTGACGTCTCAAAATTTTGGTATGATTTTATTTGTTTATGTTAGCATTTCAAGGCACTAAATACCTGTTTCACCTGATAAATAATATATATTATATCTTGTATATATACATATAAAATATAATAATAGCGAAAGCCTATATACATCGAATAATGTACAATAGATCAGAGTGCTGAAGGATAAATAAAATACAAGATTATACAAAAATTTCTCACTATAACAAAAGTCTTATTGCTAAACTCAAAATCTATAATATGACCTAGATGAAACCGTTGTTGTTAGTGGTTATAACTCTCAACAATCACTAGGTAAAAGACTCTAGTCGTCTATCTGACCTACTAGATAATCTTCACTCGTGCTTTACACCTGTCTCGCCAAGTTCCAAATCTGAAACTAAAAAAATAGTGAAAGAAATGGTGAGTAACAATAGTTATCCAGTAGGAATGTAAAAAACTATTACTAATAACCTCTCCTAACATGAACGAATAATATACTGAATCATTTTAACATAGGTAAATTTTTACAGAATAAACTACGATTAATTGGTACATATAGTCAGGAATGAGCAATTAAATATTTTTAAAACTCATATTACATCAATCAACAATGCTTACTATAGTATTTTCTTTTTATACAAATCTAATTGACCAAATGAAAATAATAAACATGCATTTCATTTTATATTCCAAAATAAAATAACTGATACATAATACACAATGATGGAGTAGTGAAATTAGAGAGTTGGGATTCACGACTAGATCACTTCCAGTCGGGACATGATGTTACAATAATTTACTAGCTTTTAGTCCTGATTTTGTGGTCGGTCGCTGCACTTACCACACTTAGTTGACTATTTATTTGGTTAAGACTGGCCATTTGACGTGACCGTAAGCAATGAATCTCTTTTCAATGTGTCAGAACGTTCGATTACTATATATTATTAGTGATCATTGACTAATCATCTTCCTCTGTGCTTATTAAGCGTGTATGTTATTCTGAAATATATAATCCCATTTGTATACGACCACCTTTACATTACAAGTTCTCTTGTAAAGATAGAGAGAAATAAACTCAAATTATAATCTACGATTATCAATAGAAATTTAAAGTCCTTACCAATCTTTGTGTGATAGAATTGAAACACGTGAGAAAAAATTGAGATGATCGACATGGAAATCAAGGCGGATCTAATGTCGAGATAGTTGATTTTTGAATTGGGCCTGGTGGTTTTGAAGATCTTTATGTCGTCATCCTTTTTCCATTGTACAACAGAGGATGGTTTATACTCGAAGTAGATGAAATCTGAGGTTGAAAGTTTGAAAATCATGTATCCTACGACTTTTTTTTTTATGAAATTGAAAGAAAGAGAAGAGAAAATAAAAGAAAATAAGTGGTTTTGTAGAGGTTGATTCTACAAACGTTTTTCCCTTCTTTGTCAAAAGTCGATGGCGACCCGTTCACGACGAATCTCAAGTTGAAAGTTGATAAAAAAAAATCAAAATTTTTCATTTAAATGCTCAATTGGTTTTGGACGACTTTAAGGGATAATGAATAGTGAATTTCATTTAAAAATTATTTATATAAGTTGGTGGGACGAAATTGATATTGTCGATATTGTTTCATTGGACGATAACTCGACCGTCCGAACTCCAAAAGTAAGGAGTGAATGCTATATTTTTTATAATTTTTCATTTCAGATCTAATGGTGTGATTAAATTCTCTAAATTTTATATCTAACAAAAATTTACTTTTTTGACCTAATGGGACCTTAAAATTATCGTTGTTTCTATTTTTTATGATAATTCTACTTTTTGGATACCAAAAAAAGATGAGTAAATACTCCATTTTCTATAACTTTTCATTATATATCTAATAGTACCATCGAAATTTTTAAAATTTTTAATCTAGCAAAAATTTATTTTTTAACCTGATCCTACTCGAAAATCGAGGATGCTGTAACTTTTTCATTCGAACTCGTATTTGAGTGTGTTTATAAGCTAAAGTAAGTTTTTCAACCATTTTAAATCTAATGGTAAAGTCAGATTTCATTAAAAATATTCAAAATAAAATCTTAAAGTTTTACCCTAAGTCCCACTTTTATAATTTTCTCAAAATTTTACTATTTATTTTTTCTTGAGATACAAATCAAAAAGTCGGGGTATATATTAACATAATTTCAAAAAGTTCAATATCGTATGATTGTTTTCATTGCATATTTGCATTTCAATTTGAATCATTATTATTAACGAGAGAAACTCTCAAGGACTTGATATTTTTGATCGAGAAGAGTTTATTTTCAATTATCCGATAGAATATTCCATAAGCATTACACCATTGCCTACACATGCACTTGTGCATAAGTTAGAGAAAGTTCTCAAGATTCAAGAATCTGACACCCTTTATCAATGAAAGCTCACGCTCGAGTATATAACATTATTTAGTCAAGGGAGAGTTTACCCTCAAAAATCTAGACACCTTAACAAATTACCTACTCAAGTTACAAAATGAACTATCACTGGCTTTGACATTCGGGTGTCGCATTATCTACCAAAGTAGATTTGTTATCTAGTTTGCTTCCACCCTCTGTCAAAGAAGGGCATCTGTAGACATTTCATTTTTGTACTCGCCTAATTCGACAATTCATCACTTGGTTGTGGTGGATTCCTAATGATGGGCGCAAAGAAATCGAAAGCTTATAAGAGGCCTTCTTCCAATTCTTTCTATTTTCCTCCTAATCCTTCTAATTCCACTTTCTTCTTTTTCTTTTTCACGTTTCATAGAAGTACATTTAGAATCACTATACTATACATTCAATTTAGCAAGGATGCACGATTAGGTTCATCACGCATTTTGATAACTTAAAGACCTTGCAACGCTAAAAAAATGAGACCTTGAGATTTAGAAACAATCACATTGAGACTAAAAAAAATCTCATGCCAAAATTCATAAAAAATGATAAAGATCAACAAAATGATGAAAATACCCCTTATGAATTTCTGACCTTCGAAAAGTCTCGAAAGTATTTTCATTGCATCCAGAATATGATTTCAAGTCTAACGACCTAAATCGACAAAAATAGAAAAATTTAAGAGAAATCACAAAAATGATTGAAACACCCCTTAACGTCCAACTCCTAGTTAGAAACCTTGACACTTAGGAAAATATAATAAAAAAATTAAACTAGTTGGAAAAACTTTCGACTAATCAAAATTAAATTAAAATTAAAAATTAAAAAAATCAATTACAATTCACAATCAAATAAAAAAATTCAATTTGAAAATAACCATTAAATTAAAATTAAAATTTAATCGAACAATTAAAATTTAAAATCAACTTAAAATTCAAAATAAAATTCAAATTAAAATTCAAAATAAAATTAAAAATAAAATCTAAAATCAAATTAAAGACTAATTAACCAATCCGAATTAAAATTCCATCAAAACCCAACTAAAGTCAAGCGACAAATAAAAAAATCAAAGTTAAAGCTCAAATTAAACTCAATCGACCAATCGAGATTAAAGATAATATTAAATCAACCATTCAAAATTAAATATCATTAAAAGTCGAAGGGAAAAAAATAAAAATAACCAACCAATCACGAACCCATCAATGAGGGGCTATTAAAATGAGTAGTATGAGATCATTCCCCATTCTCTTAAAGAAAAACGTGAGAAAGAAAAAAGAAGGAAAAATAAAAAGAAACAATCATTAAAAAAGGAAAAGAAATTCTTTCAAAAAAAAGAGAACTCTCTCTCTCTCTCATGTCCCCGACTCCCTCTATTTTTTCTGGACAAAAACAACAAGAAAATAGAGGAGAAGAAATGCAAAAGAAAAAAAGATTGAAAAGGAAAAAAGATAAAGAAAAGAGAGATCGAACTTACCTTCTTCCTCTTCTTCATCACACACGACCTGTTAGAAAAAATAGAACTTGAAAAAATTGCTCTGAGGCACGTAGTAATCTACGTTGTCTTATAGACAACAGATGCCCCCACTCCGATTGAACACGAAGATGCAGATGGGTTGCTGGTGAACTTATCTTCAGGATACAACAGAGCCCAGTTCTAATACAACTGTATACACGAATGCCTCTTTTTGTAGAAATTTTTGAAATTATTTATTTTCACAGAATTGATCTCAATAAATATATAACAATTATAAAAATCACACCCATTCGTAAATGGTTTTGAATCTCAATAAGTATGAAACTCATTGGAACTACTAGGCACCTATTCGGATCAAGGAATCCATTAAGTACCCTTAGGCCCCTTCGACACCTTTCGGATCGGCCTTGGTGCCTATCCAAAATTGGACGGCCCTATTAAATATTAAATTTCTCTCTCTCTCTCTCTCTCTCTCTCTTTCTTTCTTTCTTATTATTATTATTATTATTATTATTATATATATATATATCTATAAATAAAATAAAAAAGAATTATTAAATTTTCATGTAGCTTAAAGCCATTAGGAGCTCTCAAGGAAAGAGTCTTTGGAATGAAGAAAGAGTTGAGAATAGGTTCTTATTTATAGGTTTAAAAATCCCTCCAAAATATTTAAAAAGCAATGTGGGATTTATAAAATATTTGAAAAAAGCGCCAAAAAGAACTTTTACAAATTTCAATCCATGTGAAAAGTTATCAACCAATATAAATGTTCTTTTTAAAAATACTTACTTTTCTTTAACAAAAAGTACACCAACCATAAAGTAACTTTCAAATATCATTTTAAAATAAACTAAATTAATTTTATTTGAATCAATTTTAAATAAATATTAATCAACATTTATTAACATTTATTTTAACACGACCATCTTGTTATTCCTTCTTCATCACAGCAGTCCATCCAATGCCCTTACCTTCATCTTCATCTCCATTACCAATGATGTCACCCTTTTCACATCCTCATACCAATAGGAGTCCCTCTTTTTCCCATCCCCATCTTCATCTTCTCAAAAGCAACTGAACCATCCATCTCCATAATAACCAAACCACTCACCTTCTTATTCTCCTCGTTCACAACAGCCTCTACAACCATACAAAATCTTCACGACCTCTCTTAACCACCCCCTCCCCCACGTTTGCAGCAAGAGAGAACAACGAGGAAAAACAAAACATAAAAAAAAGCTTTCCTTTCTCTCCTCAACGTTCCAAAAATAATACTCATCTCTCCAACGTTCTCTCTTCATTCTCTTTTTGAAAGACACATCAGCAAGGGAGCAAATGAGCAATCAAAGAAAAGATAAAAAAAGGAAGAAAGAAAAATAAGAAAACGGAGAAAGAAGTCGACTCACCTTAGCCCCTCTATTCATTTTTCTCTTCTTATTAAACATCCAATAGCAATCCAATCGATTCATTATCTTGTTCTTTTTAACACCCCATAGCTATCAACATCCGTCCCTCTCTCATGTGCTTTCATTGGTTTGAATTTGAAGGAACTCCACTGCGGCACCTTTTTTGTTTTTCAAGGTGAGTTCGTTTGGCTTTAATTATTATTTTTTCCTATTTCTATTTTCACTTTTCCTTTACTCTCTTTCAGGTTTCATTAAAAAAGAATAATAAAATTCGTTTATTTTGCGTTATTTTTCTTGCGAGTATCTCATAAGTTGCTTTAATTGATGTTTGAGTAATCCATGCATAAACAGCGTTCTGAACTCTATCCAATTTAGTAAGGCTTTTTCTTAATTTTAGTTTGTTTTAACTTTTATGTTTTCTTTACGATAGATAATGTATTCTTTTCTTTTTTTTTGTTTCATTCTTGCTTTTCTTTTTCTTTCTCTCTTTATCGAGGTATGCCTTGCGCGGTAAAATTTCATGCCTAGATTGATGATGTTACTTTCCTAGCAATTCACGCCTAGGTTTTTGTTGTACAAAAAATTCATGTTCATAATTTATATTTTGTAAAATCCATATTCATAGATTTCTATTTTTTGGAAAGTATACATTTGCAAATTGCTAAAATTTCATTTTCGTATTTTCTATTTTAGAAAGTTCATGATAATTAAGTTTCTATTTTGGGAAATTTGTATTTGGGGACTTTCTAATGTATGAATCTTATAATTTTCTATCTTGAAAAAATTCATATTCATCAATTTCTAATTTAGGAATTTCTTTTTTGTTTTGTAATTTTCCAATATAGGGATTTTGTATTTTTCTATTTAGAAATTCAATGTTGATTTAGAATTGGCTAATTCAGAAATTTCATGTTTTTGCAACTTTCTATTTTGAAAAATTTGTATTCTCAAATTTCTGATTTAGGAACTTGTCATGTATTTGTAATTTTCTATTTTGGAAAAATTATTTTTATAAATTTTTAATTTAGGAATTTGTCATATATCTGTAATTTTCTATTTTGAAAATTTTATTTTTAGAAATTTTTACTTTTTGAATTTGTCATATATTTCTGTAATTTTCTACTTAGGAAAATCCATATTTGTAATTTTCTATTTTGAAAAATTCATATTTGTAAATTTCTAATTTGAGAAATTTCATATTTATAATTTCTATTTTGAAAAATCAATATTCATGAATTTCTATTGTGAAAATTTCATATTCCTAATTTAAAATTTTCATAAATTGCCAATTTAGAAATTTCACATTTATAACTTTTCAACTTGAAAAATTTTTGCAAATTCCTATTTTAATTGATTTGGGAAATTTTTGCATACATGGATTGGTAATTGACTTTAGATTATGGGATATAATTAGGTTATTTATTTATTTATTTACATTTTCTCATTTTTTTGTGAGATTCGATGAATCATTTAAATATTTAGAAGAATTTTGGCCATAAGATTCATTTAGCACATTGTAGACACCCCATTTTTGCACTCGCCTGATTAATCAACTCGTCAATCTGATTGCAACAGTTCCCAATGATGGATGTTTATTCCAATGCTTTATTTTGTTACCAGATATGTTTCAGAAATTCGGATGAAGTATTTTGAACTGACAAAACTGTAGAAACTGCGCTACGCTAGGAAAATATAACCCAAAAAACTTAGAAATCATCATTTTTTAGACAAAAAGAAGCTTTACGATTAAAATTACTAAAAAATGATCAAATTATCAAAATATCCCTAGAGCCAACGTTACGCTTAGGAAAACTCATTCAAACATATAAAACAACAAATTGAAACCAAATAAATTATTTCGCCAATTTTCACAGAATTTGACGAAATTACGAAAATGCCCCTCATAAATTTCACAATCATTTCACACAAAAAACTTCATAAATGACACAAACCAATATTTCCATTGAATTCCTTATGAAAAATCAATTCTAAAACATTTTAGAACATTAGAAACCGACTTAAAATGCGAAAAGTCCTCATCGGGGGTAAAACGATAATTTCACAATTTTTATAATTAAAATTTTTGAAATTAATAAATAAAACATTAAATAATTAAAGTGAAATATTAATGAAATTAATTTAAAAATTTGAACAAAAAAATCAATCAATCAGGCTCTCAGGTAAAATTGTTAAGGGTTCGCAAGATATTTCTTTAAGGACCCCTTCATTTGGGGGTCCAAAGAATTAAAGATATAATAGAGGGGGGTTCTCCAAAAAATTAAAGTCAATCAAGCAAGACTAAAGTTAAGGTATTAAAGTCAATCAAGTAAGACTAAAGTCAAAATTAAAGTCAATTAATTAGAGACTAAAGTCAAAATCTTAAAGTCAATCAATAAAGACTAAATTCAAGATATTAAAGTCAATCAAATAAGACCAAAAGTCAAAATCCTAATAGAGTTTTAATTAAATAATAACTCTATTTAATAGAGTTCTAACTAAAATACAACTCTACCTAAAACAATTCTAACTAAAATACAACTCTAACTAAAAGAATTATAATTAAACACTAATTCTATCTAAATCAACCCTTAAAAAAATCTATAAATAGGGGTCCTCACACCCTATTTTCGTATCAAATCATAAATCCTAGGAAAAGTGGGTCAAGAAACCTCCCCAATCTTTCTAAAATCCTAATATTGAAGTCCTAACTCTTTACCTAACATCCATACCTCAACTTTAGCTAAAAAAACTCTCAAAAACTTTCAAAACACCTTCAAATCCATAAGAAAAATCAGAAAACTCACAGATCTAAGAAGAAGATACCTCAACTTGGAGATCAGAAATCAAATCCGATGACGAATGAATAGCAAGGAAATACATACGTAGATACTCTTCGCTGGTGCTGAAGGAATCGTTGTAATCGACAAGGTAACTTTCTTTTATATTTTTTTTATTATAATTATTTGTTATTTTTGGTCTATTTTGCAATGTAACCGATTTTTGGGAAGAAGTAGAGACCGGCACTTGCCGGGCGGGGTTGGTGCCTAACACCTTCCAATCCCGTAACGTGATCCCCGGACCCGTATTTTCTTTCGTAGATTAGTTGTCTTTATTTTTAGAGTCAATGATCGGTTCCTAGACCGTAATAACTAGGTGGCGACTCCCAAACCTCAATGGTCAAAAGTGGATCCGTGCACCCCGCGGATCGAGGACGCTTTCAGTTGCGAATCCACTAGGAACATTGAGGATCAGACTTGAAAAACCCCAAGTATGGGAGTATTGCGAGGATATCCTAGTTTATTTTATTTTATTTTATTTTTAGTTCGATTTATTCTACTTCTTTGGTTGTTTATTTATTGTGGTGCAATTGTGGATTATTTATTTGAACTTTGAGTATTTTGTTTTAGCATGTTATTTTCTATGGCTCAATCGAGGGTTATTCAGAATGACCCTAAGTAATTAAAGATATCAAGAGGTTTAATGAATCATGAAATTCTATTTATTTATGTTTTTTTTTTTTTTTTTTTGTTGTTTTAAGGTTCCATCTTTAAATATTAAAAAAAAAACATAAAAATAAATTTTTGTTTAAGGGCGAGTGTTGCACCCTTCGACAACACTTTGGTTTTTTTTTTTTTTAAATAGTAATTTTAGCATGCTGTGCATTGACAGCATGAAAAAATAGTGAAATAGTAAAAAAAAATTTTTTTTTTTTTTCTGTTAACAGCAAAACGTGCTGGAGGGTTGGGTGTGCCATGAATAATATGGCGTTTTTCAATTTGCACACCACCTTAACATCAAAGGTGCTGGTGTGTTTGGTGTGCAATGAATAAAATCATTCTTTTAAAAGACCTTCACACCATCTTCCTGAATTCTAACTTCATCTTCTCCAATGAGGCCGATCGGTCTGACTGTTTTTAACGGTTGCTAAGAGCAGCGAATTGCTGGTGTGTTTGGTGCACCATGAATGAAATTTAAAAAAAAAAAGAAAAAAAAACCTTCACACCATCTTCTTGAATTCTAACTTCATCTTCTCCAAAGAGGCCGATCGGTCTGACTGTTTTTAACGGTTGCTAACAGCAGCGAATTGCTGGTGTGTTTGGTGCACCATGAATGCAATTTTTTTAAAAAAAAAAACCTTCCCACCATCTTCTTGAATTCTAACTTCATGTTCTCCAAAGAGGTCGATCGGTCTGATTGTTTTTAACGGTTGCTAACAGCAGCGAATTGCGGGTGTGTTTGGTCTGCCATGAATGAATTTTTTTTTAAAAAAAAACCTTCACACCATCTTCTTAATTCCTAACTTCATCTTCTACAAAGAGGCTGATCGGTCTGATCGTTTTTAACGATTGCTAACAGCTGCGAAGTGCTGGTGTGTTTGGTGCGCCATTAATGAAATTGAAAAAAAAAAATAACAGATCACCTCCATCACCATTGAACCTGGTATTGAGGTTGAGGTAACGTTTTTTGATCCATGAGCATATGTTTGTGGTCGCTGTTTTTTTTATGCTATTTTTGTTCCTCGACTGTTGGTTAATATAGATGTCCTTTTTTTTTTTATATATGTTTAGGTTGAGTGATTCGTTGGTTTTTAATGTGAACATGTCTTTGAAAGAAGTTGCTGGCAGCAACCTAAAGAAAAGATAAAATAGTTGAGTGTTTTGTGTGTTGCCAGCTATATACTAAAACAAATATGAGTGGTGGTTTGTGTGTTGCTGGCAGCAAAACAAAAAAAAAAAAGCAAAAGGAGTGAGGCTATCCTCACCAATTTAGCAAGAATTCAGATCTAGCTAAAGGCCTTTGATCTCCCCCATGTGGAAACAACACATATTTTTTATAAAAAAAATTTAGAAATTTACTTGACAGATTCATTGTTGCATTTGGATATTAAAAAAAAAGGGTGGTTTGCTTTTCTCACTAACTTAGTAAGGTTTCTTTCTTACTAATGGTCATTGACCTCACCACGTGATAATAAAAAATGAGAGAGTTATTGGCTGCCCTCTCCGTGGCCAAAGAAATGTCTTTTTATTGGCACACCAATTTTTCTAATGTTACCTTAAGTATAGTAACTACGTGATTTACATTGGGGTGGCATTGGTAGAAGTTGGTATGGCAATAACAACTCACGTCTTGTTTTTTTAGGATTTTAATTTTTTTTTTTATAGCTTTTTTTGTGAAATAAAGGGTTATTTGATTTTAAATAAAAATCTCCATCCCAACAATTACCATTATCTCCTCAATATTCTTTGAGAATTTCGATGTGTTTGGGGTCACCAAAGTGATTTTTGATTAAATTAATATAAAAAAAATTTGGACTAAAAAAAAAATATGTGCTTGTTTCGATGATTGATTCTAATTATAAGTCCTATTGTGATTGCTTATCTAACATGGCATAAATTGAGATATGTGTGCTTATCTTGATCTTAGTATTGATGTGATTGGTTTGGGTATTATTGGGAATAATATTTTAATATTGTAATGATATGATCAGGCCCATGGGCCCTTTGATTTGGAAAAAGTCCCGGGCACACCCCACCCTATTTTTCACACACCACATGCACGTTTACTATTTTGCACGCTTGCATGTCCCAATCTAAGCCAACGTGGCACTAGTGCGTGGTTCGGTCTCCTCGGAAATGCGACGTCATTCATGAAAACCACAACTTCAGTCACGTACCTTAGGATATATCAAATTAGGGCATCAGTACCGTCTGATCAGGTGACTCTGAAAGGTATATCGATGCTCCCAGGCCGAAGCAACCTGAGCCTTTGACCTATTGTGAGCCGCATAGTCACATGTCCCGATTGCCAGCGTAGTACTAGTATATGGTTGGTCCCCTCATGGGATGCCAAACCATTTATGAAAGCTACAACTTTTGACTCGTACCCATAGGTATATAAAAGATAATCTAAGTATATCAACTGCACTTCTTGGTCAAAATCGGTGCCTAAGCGAAATCTTGTCCCGCTATGCCCTACTGTACGATGGGGATAGACTACGTCTATTCTAGACGAGAGGTATTTAAATGGGTCCTTGCTCAACATTGTACGCCACCTCTCAACTGGAGATCAAACTGGCTGTTTTTGACTTCAGAGAAGTGAGTTGAGATTTTAGATTATCACTTATACAATATATCAAATCAAGTCACCACGTATCGAAAGGTATATAGGTGTGCTTGGGCAAGGGTGGCCAGATAAATTGCATTGCACGTAGTATACCTAGAGTCTAGAAGCCTTCATATAGGTCACGAGCTTAACGGACTATGGGTGTTCCCGGGTTGCTCTATTTAATCCAACCAACAGGTAAGTGGATTGATCCAGACTGCTCAAAATAAATCCACTATATCAGTCCAACCTAATCGGTAAAATGTACCGATCAATTTAAACCAATTAATCCAGTTGGCCCAATTGACAAATGGATCAAACTGATCAATACCAAATCAGTTGGACTAATTGGTTTCACTTTTAAAGATCCAGACCACTTTGTATAGAAAGATTCGATCTTAGGATCAAATTAATTTGTCTGATCAAAGGTTCAATCCCAATCAAGGGTAGACCTGTGTCTAACCTTTCTCACTTTCTTGGTCACTATAGACTTATAGTGCATTTGGATTTGATATTTTCCACCGGACTTGGGTTATTCTATATCGAAACTTTAATCATGTGGTTAAGAGTCAAATCTTTAAAGTCAATGGTTAACCTTGGTTTACTTCCAATCAGGTGATAATTGGTCCCAAACGTTCTAAACCTCCATCTGTACCACTTTGGGTCCGTGAAAAAAACCCTCTTTCTAAAGTACCATTGCCAAGTAGTCAATCTTTGCCACGAGAAGAAACAAGTACCATGGATGAAGCTACGCTCCGTCAGATTTTAGAATCTTTTCAAGCACAGATTATTGCTTCTGTCCAAACACAAATTGAATCCCTGAAAATTGAAAAGGGAAAAGATAAAGCTATAGAACCTCATGATGTGTTTGACCTCGTTGAAAACTAAGAAGATGATCAGTTACACGTCGACCCTATCCTACCTCATCGAATAACTCAGGTTGAAACTGCTTTGAAGAATATTAAAGACCCCGACGATCTTACTCTTAGATTAGAGGCAATGACCTAGTTTCCCACGGTCCGTCTGCCAGAGAAGTTCACAATACCAGATATGGAGAAGTTTGACGGTATTGAATGTTCTAGGACTCATTTAAAAGTATATGTCGGCATAATACAATCTCAGGGTTTGAGTGAAGAACAGATGGCTCAACTTTTTCAAAAAACCCTTACGGGTCCTGTCCTACGCTGGTTAATGTCATTGGACTCGTCTCGGGTAAGAACATGGCATGAATTGATGAAAGAGTTTATTGGTCGATATTTATTCAACACGGATATTGAACTTACAAGAAGAGATCTAGAAACTACTAAACAGAAATCCGGGGAAACTTTCACTGAGTTCATTGCTCGATGGAGAGCTAAAGCAGCTCAATTGTGGGACCGACCTCAAGAGAAAGAACAAGTCAAGATAATCCTCACGAATCTCACTCCAAATTATGCCAAGTACTTGATGCCTCAATACTTGCCTATTTTTCAATCCCTCCTTGAGGCTGTAAATCAAGTTGAGGATGCTTACTCTTCGGGACTTTTTGGTAACTCATCTGAGTCAAAACCTAAACATTTCAAACCTAATATCAATTCCTTACAAGTGGCCAGCACCTCCTTCGCACTATCTCCTCAAGCTACTCATCCTTCACAAGCTAAGCCTAGGAGACAGTTTGCCAATCTTGGAATGTCCCTTAGTGTTGCTTATCAAAAATTGATGAAAAGGGGATTGATGACGCCTTTACAACCTAAGCATTTGCCTAATCCTTTTCCCCCAAACATGGATAATGGGCAATTCTGTGAATTCCATCAGATTCCTGGTCATGTTCTTGACAGGTGTATTACTCTCCGACATGCTATCCAAGACCTTATTGAGCAAAAAAAAGTCACCATACCCACTTCTACTACTCCCAATGTTAAGACTAACCCTTTGCCTACTTTTCAAAATCAGCTCCCTCCTACTCTAAACTTAATATCCATATCCAAACCCGAATCAATTGACCCAGTTTCCTTCATTCACCCAATTGGTCTTAACAGTGCATTCGTTCCATATCATAATGAGCATATCTACCCCAAGGCAGTACTAGAACTAAATAACTGAGAGATTATTGAAGCAATAGGTTGTCCAGCATATGACAGGCTTGAATCTGAATATGAAGAGATAGTAAAAGCAGGTAAGTTCAAGTCATCTATCGAAGATAACCGAAGTGGCATAGACCCAAGAATTGTGTCCCTCCATTCAGAATGATGTCATTTTTTTAAGTCTTCTTAGTTTTTTTTTTTTAGCTTCAGTTGCGTCAGTCTTTGAGTTCAGTTAGTCATTGTTAAGTTTAGGCTTTAGTCAGGTATGTCAGTCTATGTTCCTTTTATTCTAATAAATAAAGAAGCTTTTGATTATCTTGTGTGTAATAATGATATGAACATAAAATCTAACATGACGAATGATTTAAAGCTCACTAATCAAATTTGATAAATATTGAAATTAAAGAGTATACTCAAGAAGTGTAAATTAGTACTATATTATCCTTAGAGGAACATGAGAGAAAAATAAATTTACTTGAGAAATTCAACAACGTTCTTGCATGATCTCATGATGATATATTGATAGATTGCACTAAAATATATCAAAGCATAAAATCGATGGTAAACTTCAAATTCAAAGATTATCAAGAATGATGCAGTTGAAACCATCAATCAAGGTGCTAAGACCCACAAGAAGGGATCCTTCATGTTTTTCACTAGAGGGAAAAAAGTTCTCATTTACAAAATAACATGAGATTTTATTCGAAGTTTAGAAATGTTTGAACGAGTCAATGTCAAATACAAAGAACCCAATCACGCTCAACTTTGAAAAAGAAGACTAAAGATCACTCATTTTCAAAAGAAGATTGAAGATTGCTCATTCTCAAAAGAAGACTGAAGATTACTCATTCTCAATTTCGTAGAAAAAGACTTTACTCGATAGAGCAATCAAGACATTAAATTTCCTAAACTTTGACAAAATCAAGTAGTGTTTCATCAAAGGAGGTCTTCTTTGGTCGAACCATTTTCCTGTCTTACCAAGAAAAAGAAAACCTTTTTTAACCCCTTGCAGCCTCTAAAAAAATCGAATAGCCTGTTTCTTTATAAACCACACCGACTAACCTTGGAAGGGAATCTAAGTATGAACTACGTTTTGACCTGATCCCAAAAGAAAAATAAATATTTGGGGTACGTAGACAACCTGAGAAGTTACTTCAGGTCCAGTCATACAAAAAAATTATTCTCTTAAGAAAAGTGTTATCCAAAAGGAAAATCCCATATTGAAAGGTTTAAAAGAAAAGAATGCCAAACTAGGGGCATTAGAAAAAAAATCAAAAGAATTGATAAAAAGAAAAAATGCCAAACTAGGGGCATTTAGAAAAAATCAAAATAATTGACAGAAAAGAGAGAATATCAAACTAGGGGCATTTTCGAAAGTTGAGCCTTATATCTTTTCTTTCTAAACCATATCCTAAGCCCACCTATTAAGTCCTCCTGAATGCTAATTGATTCGGTTAAGGTGCAGGAAACTAAGAAGTTATCGAGTTGGTTATTCAAGATCATTAAAAAAAAAAGAAGCCCGCTAAATCGAAAACCCGAAAAGGCGACTTAAGCAAAATTTAGGGCATAGCCATAAAAAATAAAATCTGCTAGGTTGAAAACCTGAAAAGGCGACCTAGGCAAAAATCAAGGCATCATCAGAAAAAGAAAAACAAAGCCCGTTAGATTGAAAATCTGAAGAAGCGATCTAAAAAAAAATTAGGACATCATCAAATGGGAGGAAAGGTCCCATCAAGAAGAAAAATTCAGAAGGAAGCTTGTGCAGAAACTAGAAGATGCAGAACTATTCAAGCAACAATATTCATTTTTCAACTAAGAGCTTACATCCGACGAAGACAATATTGAAGTAAAAAAAAAAATCAGAAGTCATCTTGAACATTGTAGGATCTTCAAAAGTATGTTTACTTGTTCAAGTGTTCAATGGAAGATGTATAATCATCAACCACTTTGAAGAGAAAGATCTTCTATTCTAATATTTATCAAGATTTTTTAAATCTAGCTCAAGCATTTTTCAAAAAAAATTCGAAAGATAATGGTCAATCCCTTATTGCACATATGATAACCTTAAGAATCTTAAGAGAATGTCAGTTCTTCTATCTGTCATACATCAGAGTCCATATTTTTCAAGCGTAATCCATTCCATCAGTCTCGTAGTCAAGTTCCTGTTAAAGACAACCTTGAAACTAGGGGCATTTTTGAAAGTCATTTAATTCCAAAGTTTTGTTCTTAATCACATGATAAAAAAAAATCTTACAAAAGCTTAAAAGTCCGGTGAAGCCCAATGATAATTATGAATCCAGATGTATGATAAGCCAATAAAGGCCTGATCTTTTAAACTTTGAGCTCGATGAATTAATAGGATTGTTTAAGTTCCTATAAATCTAAGCCCGAGAAACGTGGCTTAGTAAGCTTGAGTCCGAGAAACGAGACTCCAACTTTTTGAATCATAGAATGAATAAGTTTTTTTGAAGTGCCTACAAACCTAAGTTCGAGTCCGAGAAACGAGACTCCAATTTTTTGAATTATAGAATGAATGGGCTTTTTGAAGTGCCTACAAACCTAAGTTTGAGTCCGAGAAACGAGACTCCAACTTTTTGAATCATAGAATGAGTGGGATTTTTGAAATGCCTAGAAACCTAAGTTCGAGTCCGAGAAACGAGACTCCAACTTTTTGAATCATAGAATGAATAGGCTTTTTGAAGTGCCTATAAACCTAAGTTCGAGTCCGTGAAACGAGACTCCAACTTTTTGAATCATAAGATGAATAAGCTTCTTGAAGTGCCTACAAATTTAAGTTCGAGTCCGAGAAACGAGACTCCAACTTTTTGAATCATATAATGAATAGGCTTTTTGAAGTGCCTATAAACCTAAGTTCAAGTCCGAGAAACGAGACTCGAACTTTTTGAATCATAGGCTTTTTGAAGTGCCTATTAACCTTAGTTCGAGTCCAAGAAACGAGACTCCAATTTTAATAGGATTGTTTAAGTTCCTATAAACCTTAGTCAGAGTCTGAGAAACAAGACTCCAACTTTGTTTGAATCATATCGAATTAACAGGATTATTTAAGTTCTTTAGCCCGAGAAGCGTGGCTACAATAGGTTCGAGTCCAATATACGAGACTCAAACTTTTTCGAACTCTAAAAAAGAATTTCAAATAAGATTTAACGAAGTTCCTACAATGTTGTGACTCCAATCACCTCATTATTCAACCTTGCCATGATTGTTTTCGTTGCATAAGTACATTTTAATTTTGAATCATTATCGTCAGTGAGAGCTTGCGCTCAAAGACCTGACAACCTTTTTGTTCGGGGAGAGTTTTACCCTCAAGGATCCGAACGCCTCGACGAATTGCTAAATCAGGCTGCAAAATGAACTGTCACTAGCTTTGGCATTCGGATATCGCACTATCTACCTAAATAGATTTGCTATCTAGTTTACTTCAACCCTCTGCCAAAGAGGGGCATCTATAGACACCCCATTTTTACACACGCCTGATTAATCAACTCGTCAATCCGATTGCAATGGTTCCCAATGATGGATATTTATTCCAATGCTTTATTTTGTTCCCAGATATGTTTTAGAAATCCGGATGAGGTATCTCGAACTGAGAAAACTGTAGAAATCGCGCTACACTAGGAAAATATAACCCAAAAAACTTAGAAATTAATATTTTTCAGACAAAAAGAAGTTTTACGATAAAAATCACTAAAAAATGATCAAATGATCAAAATACTCCTAGCCTTAAAATATCCCTAGAGCCAACGTTACGCTTAGGAAAACTCATTCAAATACATAAAACAACAAATCGAAACCAAATAAATCATTTCGCCAATTTTCACAGAATTTGACGAAATTACGAAAATGCCCCTCATAAAGTTCACAATCATTTCACACAAAAAACCTTATAAATGACACAAAACAATATTTCCATTGAATTCTTTACGAAAAATCGATTCTAAAACATCTTAGAACATTAAAAATCGACTAAAAATGTGAAAAGTCCTCTCTAGGGGCAAAACGGTAATTTCACAATTTTCATAATTAAAAATTTTAAAATTAATAAATAAAACATTAAATAATTAAAGTGAAAATTTAATAAAATTAATTTAAAATTTTGAACTAAAAAATCGATCAATCAGGCTCTCAAGAAAAATTATTGAGGGTTCGCAAGATATTTCTTTAAGGACCCCTCCATTTGGGGGTCCAATGAATTGAAGATATAATAGAGGGGGGGTTCTCCAAAAAATTAAAGTCAATCAAGCAAGACTAAAGTCAAGGTATTAAAGTCAATCAAGTAAGATTAAAGTCAAAATAAAAGTCAATTAATTAGATACTAAAGTCAAAATCTTAAAGTCAATCAATTAAGACTAAAGTCAAGATATTAAAATCAATCAAATAAGACCAAAAGTCAAAATCCTAATAGAGTTTTAATTAAATAATAACTCTATTTAATATAGTTCTAACTAAAATACAACTCTACCTAAAACAATTCTAACTAAAATACAACTCTAACTAAAAGAATTATAATTAAACACTAATTCTATCTAAATCAACCCTTAAAAAAATCTATAAATAGGGGTCCTCACACCCTATTTTCGTATTAAATCATAAATCCTAGGAAAAATAGGTCAAGAAGCCTCCCCAACTTCCCAAAATCTTAATTTTGAAGTCCTAACTCTTTACCTAACATCCATACCTCAACTTTAGCTCAAAAAACACCCAAAAATCCTTCCAAAATACCTTCAAATCTATAAGAAAAATTAGAAAACTCACAAATCTAAAAAGAAGATACCTCAACTTGGAGATCAGAAATCAAATTCGGTGACTGACGAATAGCAAGGAAATACATACGTAGATACTCTTCGCTGGTGCTGAGGAATCGTTGTAATCAACAAAGTAACTTTCTTTTATATTTTTTTTATTATAATTATTTGTTATTTTTGGTCTATTTTGCAATGTAACCGATTTTTGGGAAGAAGTAGAGACCGGCACTTGTCGGGCGGGGTTGGTGCCTAACACCTTCCAACCATGTAACGTGATCCCCGGACCCGTATTTTCTTTTGTAGATTAGTTGTCTTTGTTTTTAGAGTCAATGATCGGTTCCTAGACTGTAATAACTAGGTGGCGACTCCCAAACCTCAAAGGTCAAAAGCGGATCCGCCCACCCTGCGGATCGAGGGCACTTTCACACAATCAATATAAATTGATGATGATGGGACCTTAACTTGACTTTAATTTTTACCCATTGAGCATAGGATAGTTTGGATCGTAATAGAAACCGATCATCTTGATCAGGTGAATGTGGGGCCTAACACCTTTTGAAACCCATTATCTGACCCCTTACCCATTTCTTTTACTCATGAACCAACCCTATCCATTTTGGAGTTATCTATGGTTTCTAGACCTAAACTAAGTGGTGGCTCTCAATTCTTAGAAAATCTTCAATTTACCAATCGGACTCCTTTTTGCTATTTAACGAAAAATGGTCGAGGCGGTTTTATAATGTAATTTAGTAGTTATGCCATTTGTCATTGTTTAGACATGGTGATTATGCCAGTTGTCATTGTATAGACAAGATGGTTATTTTCCTTGACAGATGTCTACATATAGACATGTTAGTTGTAATAACTTCTATGTTAACAACTCTATAAATATATAAGCTATTCTTTGGATTGTCTTAAGAAGACAAATTTATAAGACTTCTCTTTCAAATTTGTATTTACTTGTTGTATTAAATGATGTAATACCTTTTTATGGTATTAGAGCCATTAGGGATTGAAGTGTCATTATAAATCATGAATTTAGAAGTCATTTCTAAATCATCCTCTACATTGACAACACCGTTGTCATTTAATACCATGGTTCATATGGTGTCTGTGAAACTTGGCACCAACAACTATCTTCTATGGTGAAACCAATTTATTCCCTTACTCATGAGTCAAAATCTCATGGGTTATGTTGATGGTAGCATTGCTCCTCCAATTTCTTTAATTGTTGATGTCACAAATCAACAATGTGAAAATCTGGCCTACAAGTCATGGCTGCAAACCAATCAACTTATACTTAGTTTGGTCTACTCATCATTATTGGAGGAGGCTATGAGTGAGGTTCTAAATCTCACTCATTCTATGATGTGTGGAACTCTTTAGAATAGGTATTCTCTTACAAATCAAACTCTTGGGAAATTCAACTACAGGATGGACTTCAATTGATGAAAAAGGGGTCCCAAAATGTATCCGACTATGCTCGAAATTTCAAGTCCGCTTGTGACCAATTGGCTGCCATGGGATGATCCACTGATGACATTGATACGGTACGTTGGTTCTTACGTCGTCTTGGATCAGAATTCAAAGCCTTCTCGACATCAATCATATCAAGGCCTCATTTACTTTCTTTCAAGGAGGTTGTACCAACTTTACAAAGTTATGAATTATTCTTAAAATCTTTTTCAACTTCAGTTGGGAATTATGATGTTGCATACACAGTACAACAACGTAGTGGTATTTGTGGTGGAGGTTTTGGTAATCGCAGTGGACATTGTTGAGGAAAAGGTGGTCGTGGATTTTATAACAATCATTATCAATCCAAACCACAAAATCCATCCTCTCAAAATCAATCCAACCAATATGGTGAAACTAGAAGACATCATGCTTCATCAAGCAAGCAAATGCACAAAACCAACTCTCATTCTCCCATAGAATCACCACCAACATTTTTTTCACACCAAGTTTCTCAAATTTTTGGCAAAGGAGGGCACATTGCCCAAGATTGCTTTCAACGATTCAATCATGCCTACCAAACATCTCAATTGTCTAAAGCACTCACCTCATTGACCATTAATGATCCTCAAGATCAGGGTTGGTATCTAGACAGTGGAGCCACTGTACACATGACTCACAATGAAGGTAACATGGTAACGATTCTTCACTCTCTATTTCCTCCACTGGTAATATTTCCCTCAACTCTTCCTCCAGTTCTCTTCTTTTACAAAATACTCTCTTTGTTCCTCTAATCCAAAAGAATTTAATTTCTATTAACAAACTTACGTTAGATCATAATTGTGTAATCATATATTCTCCTTTTGATTTTGTTATAAAGGGACAGGGAACGAAGAAGGTATTGGGAACCAGTAAGCAAAAGAATGATCTTTACGTCTTGGATCAAAATTCTCATTCATTTCTATCTACCACACCTCAACCCCAATTGAAGACATCCTACGATGTATGGCACAATCGACTAGGTCATGCTTCCAATCGTGTAGTAAAATTCTTCAACATAAGGATCTCATTTCTTTTGTGTCTCATAAGTCTAGTGAACTTTGTACAATTTGTAAATTAGTGAAAAGTCATAAACTTCCTTTTCATGAAGAATGTAAAATGATGTGCTTTTACTTTTCAAATAATTTATTGTGATTTGTGGCCACCTTCTCCCATTACTTCAAATTCGGGTTTTTAATTTTATGTGATTTTCATTGATGACTATTCACAATTTACATGGTTCTTTCTACTAAACATAAATTTGAATTTTGTGATATGTTCATCAATTTTCACAACTTTATTTCTAATAAGTTTTCACACTCATTAAAAGCTTTTAAATGTGATGGGGGTGGTGAATTTAATGATAGTCATTTTCTTAACAATCTTTCCCAACATGGGATTAGTAAACAAATTCCATGTCCCCATGCACCATCTCATAATGGTCATGCCGAACGAAAACATCAATATGTCACATAATCAAGCTTATCTAGGATGTTTCATAGTCAAGTTCCATCTTCTTTTTGGGTGGCTGCTTTTTCTGCTGCCGTTTATATCATCAACCACTTACCGACACCGGTTCTCAACAATAATTCTCCTTACTATGTTATATTTGGTAAGAATCCTTCCTATCACATATTTCGACTTTTTGAATGTTTGTGTTTTCCTTATTCGAAAACTTATGTTTCACATAAATGCTCTCCAAAAAGTGCTTAATGTGTTTTCTTAGATATAATCCAATTCATAAAGGCTCCGTTGCTTATATTGTGTAACTAAATGCATCTATATCTCTAGACATGTTGTGTTTGAAAAAAATATTTTTCCTCTCAAAACTTCAATCTCTTCTAGTATATCTACCACACTTTCAGATTTTGGATACTTTCTTTGACACGGATGAAATCAAAATTTTGGGCCTGCAATCTCCATCTACACAAAGTAAGACCTTTCTACACCACCACCACCAGGCATGCCCATTGATATCATTTCATCATCATCTACATCACCAAGTGAGACAACCCAAGTTCCTTCAACACCTCAAGATGTATCTCCATCTTCTTCACGTGGCATTGAGGATATAATTGTCAATGATATTCCAAGTGAGCTCCCTACTTTGTTGCCTTTTTCAAATCGTTATCATACGAAAACAAGATCAAAGGTTGGCATCTCCGAAAAGAAAGCATTTGTTACTACTTGACATCCTATTGAAGAGAGATCCTTTCTTACAAACCAAGAATCTACATTCTCTTCTGCTTTCCTTCATTCACAAGAACCTCATGGATACAAATCAGCACTAAAATCTCCTCATTGGATTATTGCAATGGGCGAAGAAATACACACTCTCCATCAAAATAAAATATGGATTCTTGTTCAAGGAAATCCAATATGAACATTGTTGGTTGTAAATGGGTCTACAAAACCAAGTTACTTCCAAATGAATCTATCAAACGACACAACATTCGCCTTGTAGCTAAAGGGTACAATCAACATCCTAGTCTTGATTTTGAAGAACCTTTCATTCTAGTAGTTAAATCAGCCATAATTCAAGTTGTTTTGTCATTATCATCGAAGTGGGATACTCGCCAATTGAATGTTAAGAATGAGTTTCTCCATGGTCTATGTATGGACCAACCACCAGGTTACATTGATCCTTTCCACCCTTCTCATGTTTGTCGTCTTAGTAAGGCCATTTATGGTCTCAACAAGCACCATGGGCTTGGGTTGAGAGATGTGTAGTACATTCTTTCTTCATGTTGGCTTCAAATGTAAGAAGGCAAACTCTTCTTTTTTTGTTTATCGGCACAAACATGATATCATCTTCTTATTAGTCTATGTTGATGACATAGTCTTTACTGGCAATAGTTCCACCCTTCTCGATACATTCATTAATTGCCTACATGAAGCTTTTGCAATAAAGGATTTAGGAAAACTTCATTATTTTTAGGGTATCGAAGGAACTATAGATTCTTCCGGCCTTCAATTCACTCAAACAAAATATGCCACTGATTTACTCAAAAATGTTAATTTACTCTTATGACTCCAATGGTTGTTAGCCACAAGTTAACCAAAGAAGGGACTGTGTTTCATGATCCTACTCTCTATTGCTCCTTTGTTGGTGCACTACAGTATTTGACTTTGACACATCCCGATCTTGCTCATAGTGTCAACTCTATTTGCCAACATATGCATGAACCCACTAACAAGCATTTTCTAGCACTCAGACAAATTTTAAGATATGTTAAAGGTGCCCTTCATTTTGGACTACGCTTTTATGTTAATAGTCCAATTGGCCTTATTGGTTATTCGGATTCGGATTGGGCTGATTGCCCGGACACATGACGATCCAGTACTGGTTATGCTATCTTTTTGGATTACAATCTTGTATCATGGAGCATGAAGAAACAACCCACCGTCTCCCATTCAAGTGTCAAAGCTGAATATCGATCTTTTGCTAATGCCACAATGGAAATGACTCAAGATTTGGTATGTTTCTCCGCTCAACACCAATAAGTGACAATAAAAATGCTATATGATTAGCCTCAAATCCATTATTTCATGCTCGCACCAAGCACATTTCCATTGACTAACATTTTTTTTTGTGAAAAAGTTGCCTCCGGTCATCTTCATATTGGTTATGTACCTTCACATCTTCAATTAGTAGATATATTATCAATAACTTATTACATTTTCCTTATTTATTGTTGCGTTCCAAACTGAATGTTACCGACTATTGCACATTCCACATGAGGAGAGGGAGGGGGTATAAAGGAGAAAGAAGAAAAGCCCAAGTCCATAGATATTTATCCAACCCAAAGTAGGTATTTTCATGTAATTTAGTAGTTATGCTAGTTGTCATTGTTTAGACAAGATAATTATTTTCCTTGACACATGTCTACATATAGACATGTTAGTTATAATAATTTCTATGTTAGCAACTCTATAAATATATGAGATATTCTTTGGATTGCCTTAACAAGTCACAATCGACCCCACAATTTGTAATATTTTTTGAATGCCTCTTCTTATGAAGAAGTGAGGTATTTATATAAATTTGAGAAGTTTGTAGAAGGTTTGAAAAGAAAAACGTGTTAGGTAAAGGCTCGACCAACACTTTTGGGCACGTGAAGTGTACACGTGGCATTATAATATTTGACCGACACTTTGTATAGTAAATTACAAGTGACCGATACTTTGCACAGTAATATTACAATTATTGAGGAGCTTTGATGGTTTTAACGGCTTTGATGCAAACTTTTGGTGAGCTTTGGGATGAACTTTTGACGAATTTTAATACAAATTTTTCGCAAACTTTTGTTGAATTTTGTTTTGAATTTTTGACGAGCTTTTAAATAAACTTGTGGCGAACTTTCGAACTATAACCCAAAATGTTCTTTATCTTTGTCAAGAAGATAAGGAATAGGTGAATTTGAGTGGGCTGAAGACCCTTAAATGGATATGATCTGTTTAATTGTAGTAATTTCTTGGGATAATGTTTTGATGGCTTGCAATATTTGAGAGGCTTCATTAGGATTTTTTGCTTTAGAGGATGAAGGGAGTAAAGTTTCTTTGAAGATTTTTTAAGAAACCTTTGATTGGGGAGTTTTTGGTAGTGGCAAAAAATCTTGAGGAGTTTGGGATTTTTTAATGTCAAATTTATCCCACAATTTTACATAGATGTATTTATATAAAGTAGGAACATACTCATAGATTTGTTTTGAATAACTCCATTTCATGATCCAAGGAAAACCAGTTTGGGAGAAAAAAGTTTTCATAAGCAAGATCATCAATGTTTAATTTAGTAGTTTTGATAAAGGTTTGAAGTTGTAGTAGGAAATCTTGAGGGAGGATGCTTGACATGGAGCCAAAGGTTAGCCACCAATTCACTTGAAATGTTCCAAAAAAAAATTCATCTCTGGGCTTCCTAAATTATTTGTTGAAAAGGTTAAAGAATTTCTTGCCTCAATCCATGGAATATTAGATTATGATCAATTTACTATAAGAGAAATAATCCAACAATTTAATTTAACAAGATTAAAACTATACAACGATATGAAATTACAAAAAAATCTCAAACATCAAAAGTTAAAAATAGCCCAAGAACCCGGACTAAAAGACTTAAAATTACAAGTCGAAGCTATGCAATGTGATAATACACCAACAGAACCTGATATTCAAAATGAAACAAATAAAGTAGATCTCTTTTTAGGGTCCATAACTCATTATCTATATATAAAAAATGGTATACCCAAGTCACTCTTAGTCTTCCTAATCATCATCACAAATTTATTGCTTTCCTAGATTTTGGAGCAGACATGAATTGTATTAGAAAAGGAATAATTCCTACTCAATTCATCAAACCAAGTTGGCCAGATAAGTCAACAGTTATAGCTAGACTAATATTTCTTTGGGGGTGTTTATGCATATGACAAGCACTTGTATAAGTTAGGATGGAATTGCAAATGGTGAGGATTTGGTATTCTGATAGGCCTTCTATGTTCCAGTCATAGATAGTGTTACCATCGAATTTTTTGGCTGGAATTGTAGATTCTTCAAATTGAAGGTCTATAGGGGAAGGCCTTCTATAATAATTTTTATTTGATGTATATTATTTAGAAATTTGTGGTGAGAAAAGTTTGTTTATTGCTGGTTATTAGCAGCATGTTTCTATAGTTTCTATTTCAGAGTGTGATTAATCGAAAGAGAGATCTGAAGAAGATCCTTTAGTATTAGACAGGACATTTACGATTTTGGAAGTTGATGGATTCGAGTTAGTGGACTTTATTCTATTTAGTATTTCATCTATGACTCCTTTAGAGAATTGAGAAGGGGTGTTAAAGTGTTTTGTAAAGTTGTATTAGGAAAAAGGTTCCTATTTATTTGGCAATTATTTTTAGCCGAATGATTAATTTTTGTATGAGATGTCAATCTAGGGGTGTTTTGCGATGTTTGATTTAGGTTACAATTTTGTAATTTTCTCCTAAGGTGTGTAAGTAGATATTTGTATAATTATTTTGCTCTATGATGTGAGAAAGATCCTTTTGTGTACTTGGATCTTCATTTTTGAATAATTTTTCTATTTTTATTGGTGTTGCTATAAGGTCAGAATGCTTGGGAGATCTAAAAGGGGGTAATGTTGAAAGTATTTTTTCATTTTTTGCAATTTCCCATATTTGGACATTATTTTTTAGTATGTGGATGGAGTTGATATGTGTAGACACCCCATTTTTGCATTCGCCTGATTAATCAACTCGTCAACCCGATCGCAATGATTCCTAATGATGGATGTGTATTCCATTGCTTTATTTTATTACCAGATGTGTTTCAGAAATCCGGATGAGGTATCTCGAATTGACAAAACCTTAGAAACCACACTACGCTAGGAAAATACGACCGCAGAAACATAAAAATCATCATCTTGCAGACCAAAAAGAAGCTTCACGATAAAAATCACTCAAAAATTAACCAAATTACCAAAATACCCCTAACCTCAAAACAACCCTAGAGCCTACGTTACGCTTAGGAAAACTCTTTTGAACATATAAAATAACAAATCGGAACCAAATAAATTATTTCACCAATTTTAACAGAATTCGACAAAATTACGAAAATACCCCTCTTAAAGTTCATGACCATTTCACACAAAAAATTTCATAAATGACACAAACCAATATTTCCATTGAATTTCTTACAAAAAATCGATTCTAAAACATCCTAGAACATAAAAAACCGACTTAAAACGTGAAAAGTCCTCTCCGGGGGTAAAACGGTAATTTCAATTAATAGTTAAAGTGAAACATTGATGAAATTAATTTAAAATTTTGAATTAAAAAATCGATCAATCGGACTTTCAAGTAAAATTGTTGAGGGTTCGTGAGATATTTCTTTAAGGACCCCTCCATTTGGGGGTCCAAAGAATTAAAGATATAATAGAGGGGGTTCTCCAAAAATTAAAAGTAAATCAAGCAAGACTGAAGTCAAGGTATTAAAGTCAATCAAGTGAAACTGAAGTCAAAATTAAAGTCAATTAAGCAAGACCGAAGTCAAAATATTAAAAGTCAATCAAATAAGACCAAAAGTTATAATAGAGTTCTAATTAAATAATAACTCTATCTAATAGAGTTCTAACTAAAAAATAATTCTACCTAAAACAATTCTAATTAAAACACAATTCTACCTAAAACAAGTCTAACTAAAACACAACTCTAATTAAAAGAACTCTAATTAAATACTAACTCTATCCAAATCAACCCCTAAAAACATCTATAAATAGAGGTGCTCACACCCCATTTTCGTATCAAATCATAAACCCTAAGAGAAGTAGGTCTAGAAGCTCCCCTAGCCCCCCATAAACCCTAGTTTTGGAGCCCCAACTCCTTACCTAACATCCCCCCTTCGATTTTAGCATAAGAAACGCCTAAAAATCTTCCAAAAACATCCTAAAATCCGCAACAAACTTGAAGAGTTCAGATCCAAATATAAGGAGATACCTTGCCTCGGAGATCCGAAATCAAATCCGGAGACACAACGAAGCAAGGGAGTACGGTACAAGGAGCTATTTTTGTCAGATCTGAGGGAACAAAATCCTTACTATCGGAAAGGTATGAAATTTTTTATTTTTATTTTATTTAGGTTTTTAGCAATGTGATTTATTTGGGAAGTTAGTAGAGACCGGCTTTGGCCGGGCGGGGTTGTTGCCTAACACCTTCCAACCCCGTAACGTGATCCCCGGACTCTTTTTCTTTTTCGTAGATTAGTTTGCCTTTTTTAGAGTCAGTTTGGTTCCTAGACCTTAACAACTAGGTGGCGACTCCCAAACCTCAAGGGTCAAAATCGGATCCGCGCACCCCGCGGATCGAGGGCGCTTTCAGTGGCGACTCCACTGGGGACATTTTGAGGATCAGACTTAAAAAAAATCTCAAATTTTGATGCGTTGCCAAATTGACCTAGGTTTTTTTTTTATTTACATATTTATTTTTTATTTATTTATTTTCTTTTAGTTTGATTGTGAATCATTTAATTGGATTTTAAGTATCGTATTTTTTATCTTGTTTTATGATCCAATTGAGGGTTACTGGTGATGATCCTAAAATATTCAAGATCACAAAAAATCAATGAATTGAGGATGGAGTGATGATCTTTGAGATAAGGAATCATACGAGTTTTTTTTTTTTTTTGTTATTTAAAAAAAAAAAAAATTATTAAAGAAGATTTTTTAGGGAGCTACTGTGGGTGACTGACATGCTGTTTGTAAAATAAAAAACTTTGTGATTGATGTGCTGTTAGTAACAGCAAAAAGAAAAAAAAAAGGGTTTTTTTGGGTACTACTGTTAGTAACAGCAAAATAGTTTTTTCCTTTGTACGTGCTGCTGTGACAACATCAAAAGATTTTCTTCTATTATTTTTTATATAAAAAGCTTCAAAATATAGAAAAATATGAAGAAAGTAAATAATAAACAAACAGAACAGTGAGTGTGGTAGTGCAGATTCTGTGAGTCACATGTATGTGCTGTAAAAAATAAATAAATAAAGAAATCTGGTAAAGAGCAGCAGATACACAACGAGAAAGAGAGAGAGAGAGAGACCCATGCAACTCCTTCGACACTAGGAAGGGTATGTGAAAGCGCCCTCGATCCGCGGGGTGCGCGGATCCGCTTTTGACCCTTGAGGTTTGGGAGTCGCCACCTAGTTATTGTGGTCTAGGAACCAAATTGACCCTACAATGGATAAAAAGAACTAATCTACTATAGAAATCTGAATCCGGGGATCATGTTACGGGGTTGGAAGGTGTTAGGCACCAACCCCGCCCGGCTAATGCCGGTCTCTACTTATCCCAAATAGATCTACATTGCTAATGATAAACCTAGATTAAAAAAAAAAAAAAAAATTTACCTTTGATCTGCAAAAGTGTTATTCCCTCAGATCTGGTTAGAATGGCTCATTGTACCGTATTCCTTACTTCGTTCTATCTCCGGATCTGATTCCTGATCTCCGAGGTAAGGTATCTCCTTCTTGGATCTGGGTGCTTCGAATTTGTTGTGGATTTTTGGGATGTTTTTGAGAGGTTTTTGGGTGTTTTTTAGGCTAAAATCGGAGTAGGGGTGTTAGGGAAGGAGTTGGGGCTCCAAAATTAGGGTTTTGGAGAGGCTATGGAGGCTTCTTTACCTACTTTTCCTAGGGTTTTTTCTTTGATACGAAAATAGGGTGTGGAGGCTCCTATTTATAAAGTTTTTAGAAGCATTTAGGGTTTGATTAGGGTTTCTTTTACGGTTGCAATTAGGGTTTTGACTTAGTCTTTAAGGTTTTAGGGTTTTGACTTTAGTCTTATGAGATTGACTTGATTAGTTTTAGATTAGGGTTTTGATTTAGGGTTTTGACCTTAGTCTTATGAGATTGACTTGATTAGTTTAGATTAGGGTTTTGATTTAGGGTTTTGACCTTAGTCTTATGAGATTGACTCGATTAGTTTAAATTAGGGTTTTGACTTTAGTCTTAATTGATTGACTTTTAATATCTTGACTTTAGTCTTGCTTAATTGACTTTAATTTTGACTTCAGTCTCACTTGATTGACTTTAATACCTTGACTTCAGTCTTACTTGATTTACTTTTAATTTTTGGAGAACCCCCTTCTAAAATATCTTTAATTCTTTGGACCCCCAAATGGAGGGGTCCTTAAAGAAATATCCCACGAACCCTCAACAATTTTGCCTGAGAGTCCAATTAATCGATTTTTGAGGTTCAAAGTTTTGAATTAATTTCATTAATGTTTTACTTTAAATATTTAATGTTTTATTTATTAATTTCGAATTTTTTAATTATGAAAATTGTGAAATTACCGTTTTACCCCCGGAGAGGACTTTTCACGTTTTAAGTCGGTTTTTAATGTTCTAGGATGTTTTAGAATCGGTTTTTCATAAGGAATTCAATGAGAATGTTGGTTTGTGTCATTTATGAAAATTTTTATGTGAAATTATTGTGAACTTTATGAGGGGCATTTTCGTAATTTTGTCAAATTTTGTTAAAATTGGTGAAATGATTTATTTGGTTCCGATTTGTTATTTTATGTGTTCGAGAGAGTTTTCCTAAGCGTAACGTAGGCTCTAGGGTTGTTTTGAGGTTAGGGGTATTTTGGTAATTTAATCATTTTTAGTGATTTTTATCGTGAAGCTTCTTTTTGGTTTGCAAGATGATGATTTCTATGTTTCTGGGGTCGCATTTTCCTAGCGTAGCGTGGTTTCTAAGTTTTGTCAGTTTGAGATACCTCATCCGGATTTCTGAAACATATCTGATAACAAAATAAAGCATTGGAATAGACATCCATCATAGGGAACCTTTGCGATCGGGTTGACGACTTGATTAATCAGGCGGATGCAAAATGGGGTGTCTACAGTATGTTTTGTGGACAGTAGAGCAGAGAGATGAAGAAAGAAGAGTTAGTTACGGTTGGTATGGAAAAAGCAATAACCGATTAATAGATCGATCGATTATTGTGGTTAATAGTCCCTAACGTAGCAGATATGATCAAGAACGAGAACGAGAAGAGAAGAATGTTAGCAAGGGCATCGTCTACTTGTTTATTTTTAGGTTTGGCAGTTTCTATCATGTTCATTGCTCTCCTTGTCCATCAACTTCCACTTAAACAGCAGCAGCAACTTCAATCAAGGGTGATAATTTGCCCATCCTCTAAGGAATTCTCGCCTCTGTGGTTGATGTAGCAAAAGGAAGATCCCATTACGAACCAGGAGGTGGTTACAATCATTTTGCCGACAGAGATGCTTCACGTGCATTTGTTTCTGGAAACTTTACGGGAGATGGCTTTACAGACTCATTGCATGGTTTATCCAGCGTTGAGATGAAGAGTATTGTTGACTGGTGGGATTTCTATGTTAGAAACTATATATTTGTTGGTAAATTAGTCAGTCGATACTACGATAGCTTAGGAAACCCTACAAAGTATTTGAAAGGAGTTGAAGCAAAGGCTGCTAGAGGTGCCCAACTTTTGGAGAAACAGAAGAACGAAGAGGCTAAACTACCTAGTTGCAATTCAAGGTGGAGTCAGCAGGAAGGTGGTGCGGTTTGGTGCAACTTAGGCTACCAAAGATTAGTTCAGAGACAGCTAGAAATTGCCTTGACAGGGAAAATGAGCAAACGTTGTGCGTGCTTTAAAGAAAAGGAGCTGAGCAAGCCAGGCTTGGAGGTCTATGAGAGTTGTGATTACCTATCGAATGTTTGCGTTGTTTAAATTAAAGACAATGATTTCATGACCCCACATTCCCCAATAATCCTTGGACTCATACGGACCTCATGAAATGGAACCCATACACCAACCAAAAATCTTTAGTCAGGTAAAATTATTATCCCCTTAGGCAGCGATACGTGTAGATCATACTTATGTTATCATTGATCTCATGAAAATTTATACGAAATTAACGGCTTAATTAAAACAATTTTTTTTTTTAAAACAAAAAATATATATATACTACTCCTATCTCAACAATTATCACACTATCCTTGACTCAATATTAATTAAAATCTCGATTTGTTTTGAGTAATCCAAAGTAACCCTTGATTGGATCAAAAAAAAAAAAAAAGATTGGATTTCGAAAATCAACCATAAGAGTGAATTTTTAGGTGAGTCAACTCAGTTGAACTCATCTTACATCACGTGAGGAACTAGTTGTGTGCAATAAAGTTTAATTCTCTTTGTGAGATTTTACCATAATGTGTTGCCATGATACCCAATTTTGAACATAATGAGTCGAGTCAACTCATTTGAATTTATTGGTTTCATGCAATTTGTTGCTTGTGAATACATTCCCTTGATATGTTATGATGATATTGTTTCCATGTTATATGAGGATTGAATGTTACGAGATGAGTAGACTCGATGAGTCCATGCTTCAATAGGTTTTGTGTTAGATTAGGGTGCATGATTTCCCTTTTGATACCCGATTGATATGATGATACCCCTTTGATATCTTAATTGATGGAACCTTAACTCTAACATATTGATTGATTGGTTTTAATTAATTGATTGGCCTTGATTGATTGGTTGATTTTAATTCCTCCTGATTTGCATGCCAGGACTTTGATCTTGATAATTTTTGATAATTATATTCACCATGATTGTAGCCATTAATGATGTGATCAGGCCCATGGGCCTATTTGTTTGAAAAACGTCCCGGCACACCCCACCCTACTTTGCACACACCACATGCATGTTTACTATTTTGCACACTTACACGTCCTAAATAACCAACGTGGCACTAGTGCGTGGCCCGGTCTCTTCGGAGATGCGACGTCATTCATGAAAACCACAACTCCAGTCACGTACCTGTAGACACCCCATTTTTGCATCCGCCTGATTAATCAACTCGTCAATCCGATTGCAATGATTCCCAATGATGGATGTGTATTCCACTGCTTTATTTTGTTACCAGATGTGTTTCAGAAATCCGGATGAGGTATCTCAAACTAACAAAACCTTAGAAACCACGCTACGCTAGGTAAATACGACCCCAGAAACATAGAAATCATCATTTTGCAAACCAAAAAGAAGCTTCACGATAAAAATCACTAAAAACTATCAAATTACCAAAATACCCCTAATCTCAAAACAACCCTAGAGCCTACGTTACGCTTAGGAAAACTCATTCAAACACATAAAACAACAAATCGAAACCAAATAAATCATTTCGTCAATTTTCACAGAATTTGACAAAATTACAAAAATGCCCCTCATAAAGTTCACGATCATTTCACACAAAAAATTTCATAAATAACACAAAATAATATTTCCATTGAATTCCTTACGAAAAACCGATTCTAAAACATCCTGGAACATTAAAAACCGACTTAAAACGTGAAAAATCCTCTCCGGGGGCGAAACGGTAATTTCACAATTTTCATAATTAAAAAATCCGAAATTAATAAATAAAATATTAAAATAATTAAATTGAAACATTAATAAAATTAATTTAAAATTTTGAATTAAAAAAATCGATCAATCGGGCTCTCAGGCAAACTTGTTGAGGGTTCGTGAGATATTTCTTTAAGGACCCCTCAATTTGGGGGTCCAAAGAATTAAAGATATTTTAGAGGGGGGTTCTCCAAAAATTAAAAGTAAATCAAGCAAGACTAAATTCAAGGTGTTAAAGTCAATTAAGTGAGACTGAAGTCAAAATTAAAGTCAATTAAGCAAGACTAAAGTCAAGATATTGAAAGTCAATCAATTAAGACTAAAGTCAAAACATTAAAAGTCAATCAAATAAGACCAAAAGTCATAATAGAGATCTAATTAAATAATAACTCTATCTAATAGAGTTCTAACTTAAAAATAATTCTACCTAAAACAATTTGAATTAAAACACAATTCTACCTAAAACAATTTTAATTAAAACACAATTCTACCTAAAACAAGTCAAACTAAAACACAACTCTAATTAAAAGATCTCTAATTAAACACTAACTCTATCCAAATCAACCCCTAAAAACATCTATAAATAGAGGTGCTCACACCCTATTTTCGTATCAAATCATAAACCCTAAGAGAAGTAGGTCTAGAAGCTCCCCTAGCCCCCCATAAACCCTAGTTTTGGAGCCCTAACTCCTTAGCTAACATCCCTCCTTCAATTTTAGTCTAGAAAATACCCAAAAGCCTTCTAAAAACATCCCCAAATCCGCAACGAACTTGAAGAGTTCAGATTCAAAAACAAGGAGATACCTTGTCTTGGAGATCCGAAGTCAAATCCGGAAGCAGAACGAAGTAAGGGAGCACGGTACAAGGAGTTCTTTTTGTCAGATCTGAGGGAGTAAAGTCCTTGCATCGAAAAGGTATTATTTTTTATTTTCTATTTTTATCTAGGTTGTAGCAATGTAATCTACTTGAGAATTTAGTAGAGACCGGCTTTGGCCGGGGCGGGATTGGTGCCTAACACCTTCCAATCCCGTAACATGATCCCCGAATTCAGTTTTCTTGGTTTTAGATTAGTTTTTATCTGTTTAGAGTCATTGTTCGGTTCCTAGACCGTAATAACTAGGTGGCGACTCCCAAACCTCAAGGGTCAAAAGCGGATCCGCGCACCCCGCGGATCGAGGGCGCTTTCAGTACCTTAGGGTATATCAAACTGGGGCATCAATACGGTCTGATCAGGTGATTCTGAGAGGTATATTGATGCACTCAGTCTGGAGCAACCTGAGCCTTTGACCTATTGTGTGCCACACAGTCACATGTCCCGATTGCCAACGTAGTACTAGTACGTGGTCGGTCCCCTCGTGGGATGCCAAACCATTTACGAAAGCTACAACTCTTGACTCGTACCCGTAAGTATAAAAGATAATCTAAGTATATCAATTGCACTTCTTGGTCAAAACCGATGCCTAAGCAAGATCTTGCCCCGCTGTACTCTACTATACGAGGGGGATAGACTACGTCTATTCTAGACGAGAGGTATTTAAGTGGGCCCTTGCTCAGCATTGTGCGTCACCTCTCAACTGGAGATCAAACTGGCTATTTTTGGCTTCAGAGAAGTGAATTGAGGTTTTAGATTATCACCTATATGGTATATCAAACCAAGTCACCACGTATCGAAAGGTATATAGGTGTGCTTGGGCAAGGGTGGCTAGATAAAAATGCATTGCACGTAATAAGCTTAGAGTCTAGAAACCTTCCCTATAGGTCACGACTCGAACTTATTGTGGGTGTTCCCGGGTTGTTTATTGAATGGAACCTTGTGAATGATGAATGCATATGAATGATGAGATCAGAGTGTATGATTGTCCTCAAGGATCAAAAATATTATTTTTGAAAATTAAAATGGGTGCACCGACCCAATAAAGAATCCATTCTTTTACAATAATGACCCAGCCCATCCCGGTCCAATAATCATGGTGGGCCGGACCATTTAAATCAAAATAGAAATCAAATTTTCAAAGAAGAAAAATAGTTTACAAAGGGAAAGTATTTTCCAAAATAAATGTTTTCTAGAAAAAATGTTATTCTTTAGAAAAAATGTTTTCTAAGAAAAAACGTTTTCCAAAAAATATTTTCCATAAGAACAAGATTTTCCAAGAGAAAATGTTTTCCAAATAAAAAACTATTTTTCAGAGAAAAATATTTTCTAAAAGAAAAGAAAATGAAGGAAAAATGATTTACAAAAGATATATTTTTGCATGGAAAATTTTTGAAATATGTTTTTTACCAAAAATCTATTTTTTGTATGGACCATGTAAAATTATCAAAATATGTTTTTCTAAAAAGAAAATTATTACAAAAAATAATCAGAATTGTGAAAATTATTATTCAATAAAAACATTATTTTCAAGAGTGCAATAAAATTATTTTCCTTCTGAATAATCATTGAATGGATGAATTGTTTAATAAATTGGTGCACAAAATTTAATAAAATCTCAGGGTTTATTTAAAATGTTATCAAGGGGGAGACACTGAAATTGGTTAAATTCACCTTCAAAGAGGTTTAAGGGTTATCATTGTATCTAAGCTCAATCGTCCATCGTCTAGCTAGGATTGTAAATCCGATCAGTTAGAGTAAACGTCAATATCAAGTCAACAGTCAGAAATGACCTCAAAATTTTTCAACATCATCCAGTTGTTCTTTGAAGATCATAGTGCTTCAATCCTACCGGTTGTAAGCAATATCTCAGTCCTCAGTCCTAATCAAACCCGTGTGGGTACTTGTCTTGAGTTTTCATTTGGGTTAGCTCGAGTCCTTTTTTCTAGCAAGGTCATGTCTTCCTTAGATTGAGTTTACTTTTTTCCTATTGAGTCAAATTAGTTCATCGAGTCTATAGAGGTGTTTGTCGCCCCATCTAAAACTGATCGGATAAAGGAAATTCTTGAATACCTCGATGAGCTTTCATGAATCATTTGAGTTAGCTCGAGTCCTTTTTTCAGCAAGGTCATATCTTCCTTAGATTGAGTTTACTTTTTTTCCTATTGAGTCAAGTTAGTTCATTGAGTATATAGAGGTGTTTGTCGCCCTATCTGAAATTGATCGGATAAAGGAAATTTTTAAATACCTCGAGCGCATTAATGAATTAACTAATAATTTGATAGATTTCTGTTCTGAACAAGAAGATAAGAGTCGGGCTCAACCTTTAATTGAGAAAGGAAAGGTCTTTGACCTCGAAACAGGAAATAATTCCTAAAGAAATTCAAATAGAAACCATCTTATCCCTAGAGGAACACGAGGGGATAATGAATTTACTCAGAAATTTCAAAAGACTTGTTCGTGTGATCATATGTGGGTATGCTAGGTACAAGCTTGGGTGTTGTTCAACATGGAATAAATACTCGTCTATATCGATGGAATCAAAGAAGATGTTATAAAATGTATCAGTGCTATTCCTCACTGCATCTTGAATCGTAAATCACGTATTATCAGTCGATATGGGGATACCTTTTGAAGTGATCTCTGATAATGGGTCATACTTCAAAGCATAAGTCATTATTCTGTGTACAAAGTTCAAAATCCAATATCGCAAATCATCACCCTACCGTCCTTAGATTAATAGAGCAGTTGAAGCAGCTTGTAAGAGTTTCAAGATAATCATCAAGAAAATGTGTTAATCACACTGGGATTAGTTAGAAAAATTACCACTCATATTACGGGCACATCATACTTCAATGCAGTCTTCCACTGGAGCTATTCTCTACTCTTTAGTGTATGGCATGGAAGCAGTCTTACCAGTTGAAATGGAGATTCCGTCTCAGGGTTCTGTTAGAAAGTCAGTTGTCAGAAGCAGACTGGGTTCACCAACGGTATGAAGAGTTGAATTTGATCGAGGAAAAATGACTGAGAGCGTTGTATCACGTGCAAGCTTATCAAAGAAGAGTCGCCCGTGCGTTTGACAAGAAAATCAAGGCCCGTCACTTACAAGTCGGGGATTTAGTACTCAAAGAGAACAGGGCACCTATTTTTGGTCCCAGGGGGAAGTTCAAACCAAATTGGGGAGGTCCGTTCATCGTCAAGGAAATATTACCAGGAAAAGCTGTCAGACTTCAAGATCATGATGGAATCGAATTACCAGAACCAACTAACCTTGACCAAATCAAACGGTACTACATTTAAGGAGGCCATCTTTGGCCGAATCAATCCTCATATTACCCAGTTACCCAGTTCAGCATATCCTTTCTCAGCCCTTTGCAGCCTTTTTAAAAAAAATGATACTTTTTTCTTTCTCAGCCCGTTCACCTAACCTAGGGGAAGGAAAAATTTGAACTATGTTTTGGTCTGATCCCAAAATTCTGGGGTACGTAGGCAACCCGAGAAGTTACTTCAGGCCCGACCACATCAAAATAAAAAAAATATATAGATTCCCCAACAAAGAAAAAAAATCTAAAAAGAAATAATTCAAAAGAAAAATTGTCAAAGTGGGAAAGAAAATTCAAGAAAAAAGAAAATAATTTAAAAGGAAATGTCACACAAGGGGCATTTGGGTTTTTGAGCCTCAAAATCCTTTTCTTTTTATACCCAGTCATAAGCTTACCCATGAAAGTCCTCCTAAGTACCGTGCGAGAAGTCAAGGAAGATAGCAAAGCATGATCAGACAGCAACTCTAGAAGTTCAGAGGAGAAGAAAAAGATAAAAAAATGATGAAACCTGCAAAGTTGAAAATCCGAAAAGGGCGACTTAGGCAAAAATTAAGGCAAGCTCGCAATGTTGAAAATCTGAAAGGACAACTTTGACAACAATCAGAGCAAAGAAAAAAAGAAAAGAGCTCGCTAGATCGAAAACCTGAAAAGGCGATCTAGACAAAAGCTAGAGCAAGCTCGCTAGATTGAAAACCTGAAAAGGTGATCTATGCAAAAGTTAGAGCAACAAAGAAAAATAGAAGAAAATCCCAAGCTGAAAGCGGTCCGAGTTGAAACATCAGAAGTCCGAGTAATCAAGTTCAATACTTAGTTTAAACCAGGCATAGACTCAGAAGCCACAAGTATCTTGTTTACGATCTATCTGAAAATGTTTACTTCCCCAAGTGAACCAATGGAGAAAAGGGTGAATTCTATGATGAGTCCCAAAAGGAAATATTTTGTTCTCTTGAGCCTGACTCAAAATCTTTAATAAAATTAATCAAAATTAAAAGTTGAATCTTTATTGCGCTTGTGGTAATCAAATATTTCAAACCTTCATACAAGGGGCATTTTCTTTCTTTTCCCCCTTATACTAGGGGCATTTTTTTTAATTTTTGCATGATGTGTTCAATTATCTTTAATGCCACGTACATTGTCAAACTAGGGGCATTTTATCTTCGAGCAATGTTAATCCTAAAAAAATAATACGAACCCCAAATTTAAGGTTACCCTCTTGATAACAGCTTTTCGAAAAATTCTTGAGGTTCAAAAGAAATACAAACTCAGGTTTTAAATTCATAAAACTTTTTGATAAATCCTTGAGGTTCAAACAAAAGCATTTTGGATCTCACATAGGAGATATGGCATTTTTTCGTTCTCCAAATTCTTTCCCAGATCGAATCATTCTTGGAATCGATCATTTCTCTTCCAGATTCATTATCTTCCAGATTTATTCATTCTCCGATTCATTCCAATTAATCTTCTCCAAATTCAATCATTCTTTTCAAAAATTCCTTCATTCCTCTGCCAGTTTGCTCAATTACCACCAAGGGTTAACTTGGATTTTGGTTAGTTGTCGCCAAGGGTTATCTTGGATTTTGCTCAGTTGCCGCCAAGGGTGATCTTGGATTTTGCTCAGTTTCCGTCAAGGGTTATCTTGGATTTTGCTCAGTTTCCGCCAAGGGTTATCTTGGATTTTGCTCAGTTGCCGCCAAGGGTTATCTTGGATTTTGCTCAATTGCCGCCAAGGGTTATCTTGGATTTTGCTCAGTTTCCGCCAATGTTATCTTGGATTTTGCTCAGTTTCCGCCAAGGGTTATCTTGGATTTTGCTCAGTTTTCGCCAAGGGTTATCTTGGATTTTGCTCAGTTTCCGCCAAGGGTTATCTTGGATTTTGCTCAGTTTCCGCCAAGGATTATCTTGGATTTTGCTCAGTTGCCGCCAAGGGTTATCTTGGATTTTGTTCAGATGCCGCCAAGGGTTATCTTGGATTTTGCTCAGTTGCCGCCAAGGGTTATCTTGGATTTTGCTCAGTTGTGATGCCCCTCTTTGGCAGAGGGTTGAAGCAAACTAGATAGCAAATCTATTTCGGTAGATAGTGCGATATCCAAATGCCAAAGTTAGTGACAGTTCATTTTGCAGTCTGATTTAGCAATTCGTCAGGGAGTTCGGATCCTTGAGCGTAAAACTCTCCCCGAACAAAAATGTTGTCAGGTCCTCAAGCGTGAGCTTTCACTGACAGTGTCAGATCCTTGAATTTTAAAGAATTCTCCTTAACTAAAAAGTGCAAGTGTGAGTGTGTGTACTGTGTGAAACTGAGTAAAAATGTTTCAGGTCCCAGAGATCTTCTCTCACTGACAATAATGATTCAAAATTGAAATGCACTTATGCAATGAAAACAATCATGACAAGGTTTAACAATGTGGTAATTGGAGTCATAACAATGTAGGAATTTCGTTAAATCCTATTTGAAATTCTTTTTTAGAGCACGAAAAGGTATGAGTCTCGTTTATCGGACTCGAACCTATTGTAGTCACGCTAACAATCCTGTTAATTCAATATGATTCAAACAAAGTCGGAGTCTCGTTTCTCGGACTCTAGCTAAGGTTTACAGGAACTTAAACAATCCTATTAAATATGGAGTTTCGTTTCTCGTAATCGAGCTAAGGTTTGTAGGCACTTCAAAAAGCCTATGATTCAAAACGTTGGAGTCTCGTTTCTCGGACTCGAACTTAGGTTTATAGGCACTTCAAAAAGCCTATATATTATTCAAAAAGTTGGAGTCTCGTTTCTCGGACTCGAACTTAGGTTTGTAGGCACTTCAAAAAGCCTACTCACTCTATGATTCAAAAAGTTTGAGTCTCGTTTCTCGGACTCGAACTTAGGTTTGTAGGCACTTCAAAAAGCTTATTCATTCTATGATTCAAAAAGTTGGAGTCTCGTTTCTCGGACTCGAACTTAGGTTTGTAGGCACTTCAAAAAGCCTATTCATTCTATGATTCAAAAAGTTGGAGTCTCGTTTCTCGGACTCGAACTTAGGTTTGTAGGCACTTCAAAAAGCCTATTCATTCTATGATTCAAAAAGTTGGAGTCTCGTTTCTCGGACTCAAACTTAGGTTTATAGGCACTTCAAAAAGCCTATTCATTCTATGATTCAAAAAGTTGGGGTCTCGTTTCTCGGACTCAAACTTAGGTTTATAGGCACTTCAAAAAGCCTATTCATCTAGGATTCAAAAAGTTGGAGTCTCATTTCTCGGACTCGAACTTACTAAACCACGTTTCTCGAGCTTAGATTTATAGGAACTTAAACAATCCTATTAATTCATTCTATGATTCAAAATCGAGCTCAAAGTTTGAAAAATCAGGCCTTTATTGGCTTATCATGTATCTGGATTCGTAATTATCATTGGGCTTCGCCGGACTTTTAAACTTTTGTATGATTTTCTTTTTATCATGTGATTAAGAACAAAAACTTTGGAATTAAATGACCTTCAAAAATGCCCCTAGTTTCAAGGTTGGCTTTAATTGGGACTTGACTACGAGACTGATGGAATGGATTACGCTTGAAAAATATGGACTCTGATGTATGATAGATAGAAGAACTGACATTCTCTTAAATTTAAGACTCTTAAGATTATCATATGTGCAATAAAGAATTGATCATTTTCTTTTGAATTTCTTTTGAAAAATGCTTGAGCTGGACTTAAAAAATCTTGATAAATATTAGAATAAAAGATCTTCCTCTTCAAAGTGGTTGATGATTCTACATCTTCCATTAGCGAACACTTGAACAAGTAAACATACTTTTGAAGATCCTACAATGTTCAAGATGACTTCTGATTTTTTTCGACTTCAATATTTTCTTTGTCGGATGTGAGCTCTTAGCTAAAAGACAAATATCGTGGCTTGAATGGTTCTGCAGTTTCTGCACAAGCTTCCTTCTGAATTTTTTTTCTTGACGGGACCTTTCCTCCCATTTGATGATGCCCTAATTTTTGCCTAGATCGTCTCTTTAGATTTTCAATCTAGCGGGCTTTATTTTTCTTTTTCTGATGATGCCTTGATTTTTGCCTAGGTCGCCTTTTCAGGTTTTCTTTTTTATGGTTATGCCCTAAATTTTGCCTAAGCCGCCTTTTCAGGTTTTCGACTTAGCGGGCTTCTCTTTTTTTTCTTGATGATCTTGTATAACCAACTCGACAACTTCTCAGTTCCCTGCACCTTAACCGAGTCAATTAGCCTTCAGGAGGACTTAATAGGTGGGCTTAGGATATGGTTTAGAAAGAAAAGATATAAGGCTCAACTTCCCAAAATGCCCCTAGTTTGATATTCTCTCTTTTCTATCAATTATTTTGATTTTTTTTCTAAATGCCCCTAGTTTGGCATTCTTTTCTTTTTATCAATTCTTTTGATTCTTTTTCTAATGCCTTTAGTTTGGCATTCTTTTCTTTTGAACATTTTAATAGTAGATTTTTCTTTTGGATGACACTTTCCTTAAGAGAATACATTTTTCTTTTAATGACCGGACCTGAAGTAACTTCTCAGGTTGCTTACGTACCCCAAATATTTCTTTTTTTCCTTTTGGGATCAGGTCAAAACGTAGTTCATACTAAGATTCCTTCCCAAGGTTGGTAGGCGTGGTTTAGAAAGAAAAGGTTATTGATTTTTTTTTTTAAAAAAAAAACTGCGAGGGACTAAAGAAGGTTATATATTTTTTTTTGGGTAAGATAGGAAAATGATTCGACCAAAGGAGGCCTCCTTTTGTGAATGCTGCTTAACTCGGTCAAAGTTTTAGGAATTCGATATCTGGATTACTCTGTCAACTAAGATTTCCTTTTGGAGAATGAATATTCTTCAGTCTTCTTCTGAGAAAGAGTAATCTTCAGTCTTCTTCTACGGAGTTGAGTGAGACTGAGTTCTTTGTATTTGACATTGACTCGTTCAACTATTTCCAAACTTCAAAAGAAATCTCATATTCTTTTGTGAATGAGAACTTTCTTCACTTGAGTGAAAAACATGGTAGATCCACTTGTAAGTCTTAGCATCTTTGTTGATGCTTTCAGCTATATCATCTTTGACCGATAATCTTTGACTTTGAAATCACTCTTGACTTGATTTATGTTTTTGTGTAATTCATCCATATATCTTTATGAGATCATGCAAGAAATATTGTTGAATTTCTCAAGTAAGTTTACTATTCTCTCATGTTCTCTTGAGGATAATGTATCACCAATTTGCACTTCTTGAGTGTACTCTTTAATTCCAATATTTATTAAGTTCAGTTAGTGAGCTTTAAGTCATTTCTCATTTTAGATTTTATGTTCACATCATTATTGCACACAAGATAATCAAAAGCTTCTTTATTTATTGGAATTGAAAAGAACATAGACTGACAAACCTTACTAAAACCCAAAAATAAAGATGACTAACTGAATTCAAAGACTGACGCAACTAAAGCTAAAAAAAACTAAGATGACATCATTATGAATGGAGGGACACAATTCTAGAGTCTATGCCACTTCAGTTATCTTCGATGGATGACTTGAACTTGCCTGTTTTTACTATATCTTCATATTCTTGTCATATGCGGGACAACCCATTGCTTCAATAATTTCTCTATTCTTCAGTCATGTTACTGCCTTAGGGTAGTTGAGTTCATTCTGGCATGAAGCGAATGCACTGTTTAGACCGATTGGGTGAATGAAGAAAACTGGGTCAACTGATTCGGGTTTGGATATTGATATTAGGTTCAGAGTAGGAGGGGGTTGATTTTGAAAAGTAGGCAAAGGGTTAGTCTTAACATTGGGAGTAGTAGGAGTGGGTATGGTGACTTTTCCTTGCTCAATAAGGTCTTGGATAGCATGTCGGAAAGTAATACACCTGTCAAGAATATGACCAGGCATCTAATGGAATTCACAGAATTGCCCATTATCCATGTTTGGAGGAAGAGGATTAGGTAAAGGCTTAGGTTGTAAAGGTGCCAGCAATCCCCTTTTCATCAATTTTTGATAAGTAACACTAAGGGACATTCCAAGATTGGCAAACTGTCTCCTAAGCTTAGCTTGTGAAGGCTGAGTAGCTTGTGGAGATAGTGCGAAGGAGGTGTTGGCTACTTGTAAGGAATTGACATTAGGTTTGAAATGTTTGGGTTTTGACTCAGACGAGTTACCAAAAAGTCCCGAAGAGTAAGCATCTTCAACTTGATTTCCAGCCTCAAGGAGGGATTGAAAAGTAGGCAAGTATTGAGGCATCAAGTACTTGGCATAATTTGGAGTGAGATTCCTGAGGATAATCTTGACTTGTTCCTTCTCTTGAGGTCGGTCCCACAGTTGAGCGGCTTTAGCTCTCCATCGAGCAATGAACTCAGTGAAAGTTTCTCCGGGTTTCTGTTTAGTAGTTTCTAGGTCTCTTCTTGTAAGTTCAATATCTGTGTTGAATGAGTACCGACCAATAAACTCCTTCATCAATTCATGCCATGTTCTTACCCGAGATGAGTCCAATGACATTAACCAGCGTAGTGCAGGACCTGTCAGGGTTCTTTGAAAAAGTTGAGCCATCTGTTCTTCACTTAGACCCTGAGATTGCATTATGCCGACATATACTTTTAAGTGAGTCCTAGGGCATCCAATACCGTCAAACTTCTCCATATCTGGCATTGTGAATTTTTCTGGTAGACGGACCGTGGGAAACAAGGTCATTGACCCTAATCCAAGAGTAAGATCATCAGGGTCTTTGATGTTCTTCAAAGCAGTTTCAACTTGAGTTATTCGATGAGCTAGGACAGGGTCGACGTGTAACTGATCATCTTCTTGGTTTTCAAAGAGGTCAAACACATCCTGAGGTTTTATAGCTTTATCTTTTCCCTTTTCAATTTTCAGGAATTCAATTTGTGTTTGGACAGAGGCAATAATCTAGGCTTGAAAAGATTCTAAAATCTGACGGAGCGCAGCTTCATCCATGGTACTCGTTTTTTCTTGTGGCAATGACTGACTACTTGGCAATGGTACTCTAGAAAGACGACTCTTTTCACGGACCCAAAGTGGTACAGATGGAGGTTTAGAACGTTTAGGACCAATTATCACCTGATTGGAAGTAAACCAAGGTTAACCATTGACTCTAAAGGTTTGACTCTTAACCACATGATTAAAGTTTTGACATAAAATAGTCCAAGTCTGACGGAAAATCTAATCCAAATGCACCATAAGTCTATAGTGACCAAGAAAGTGAGAAAGTTTAGATGCGGGTCTACCCCTGATTGGGATTGAACCTTTGATCAGATAAATTAATTTGATCTTAAGATCGAATCTTTCTAGATAAAGTGGACTGGATCTTTAAAAGTGAAACCAATTAGTCCAACTGATTTGGTATCGATCAGTTTGATCCATTTGTCCATTGGGTCAACTGGTTTAAGTGGTTCAAATTAATCGGTACATTTCACCGATTGGGTCGGACCGATGTTGTGGGTTTTGTTTGATTATTCTGGATCGGTTTGCCCACCTACCTGTTGGTTGGATTGAATAAAACAACCCGGGAACACCCATAGTCAGTTCGGGTCGTGACCTATAGGAAGGCTTTTAGACTCTAGGTTTACTACGTGCAATGCATTTTTATCTAGCCACCCTTGCCCAAACACACCTATATACCTCTCAATACGTGGTGACTTGGTTTGATATACCGTATAGGTGATAATCTAAAACCTCAACTCACTTCTCTGAAGCCAAAAACAGCCAGTTTGATCTCCAGTTGAGAGGTGGCGCACAATGCTGAGCAAGGGCCCACTTAAATACCTCTCGTCTAGAATAGACGTAGTCTATCCCCCTCGTACAGTAGGGTACATCAGGGCAAGATCTTGCTTAGGCACCGGTTTTGACCAAGAAATGCAATTGATATACTTGGAATATCTTTTATATACCTATGGGTACGAGTTAAGAGTTGTAGCTTTCATAAATGGTTTGGCATCCCACGAGGGGACCGATCACGTACTAGTACTACGTTGGCAAGCGGGACATGTGACTATGTGGCTTACAATAAGTTAAAGGCTCAGGTCGCTCCAGCCTGGGTGCATCAACATACTTCTCAGAATCACCTAATCAGATGGTATTGATGCCCCCAGTTTGATATACCCTAAGGTACGTGACTGGAGTTGTGGGTTTCATGAATGACGTCGCATCTCCGAAGAGACTGGACCACGCACTAGTGCCACGTTGGCTAAATGGGACGTGTAAGTGAGTAAAACAGCAAACGTGCATGTGGTGTGTGCAAAACAGGGTGGGGTGTGCCCGGGACCTTTTTCAAACAAATGGGCCCATGGATCCAATCAAACCAATCATACATTTAATCAAAATCAAAATCATTCAAATCATATGAATATTCAATTAAGATCACATTATTCCCATCACATAAGCACATTAACATTACGATCAACATCAATCATGTATTTCAAACAAGATCATGGTAAATTAATCAATAAATATGGCATATGATAATGATCAAACAAACATTGCAATAGGCATAATTTTTATAATTTTTAAGGTCCAATCAATGATCACTTTTGGGTGATCCAAAATAAATCGAGATTCCAATAGGTGTTACATTGATGATAGAATGACAATGGTTGAGATGAGCTCACTCTCAAGAACATTAATTGTGCCAATATTAGATAAATTCAGATTTTCTGTGAATTAGGAAAATACAATCTGAACTTGCATTGATGATATCTAAGGCTCCCGATAACGAAATTGAGTGAACTCAAGTTCTAAATTAATCTACTCGATGAGATCTACATTTTATTAATAGGTGTCCAGACTTAGTTCTCACCAGAATGTTCTGTAAAAACGTTTTAACGTTGCTGTCCCAACTTTCATTCAGAAATAATTCCAGATTTACAGATTAAACTTGCATCGATGATATCTAAGGCTTCCGATAACGAAATTGAGTGAACTCAAGTTCTAAATTAATCTATTCGATGAGATCTATGTTTTATTAAGAGGTTCCCAGACTTAATTCTCACTAGAATATTCTGTAAAAAAGTTTTAACATTGCTGTCCCAACTTTCATTCAGAAATAATTCCAGATTTACAGATTAAACTTGCATCGATGATATCTAAGGCTTCCGATAACGAAATTGAGTGAACTCAGATTTTAAATTAATCTGCTCGACGAGACCTATGTTTTATTAAAGGCTCCCAGACTTAATTATCACTAGAATATTCTCTAAAAAAGTTTTAACATTGCTGTCCCAACTTTCATTCAGAAATAATTCCAGATTTACAGATTGAACTTGCATCGATGATATCTAAGGCTTCCGATAATGAAATTGAGTGAACTCAGATTCTAAATTAATCTACTCGACGAGATCTATATTTTATTAAGAGGCTCTCAGACTTAATTCTCACTAAAATATTCTCTAAAAAAGTTTTAACATTGCTATCCCAACTTTCATTCAGAAATAATTCCAGATTTACAGATTGAACTTGCATCGATGATATCTAAGGCTTCCGATAACGAAATTGAGTGAACTCAGATTATAAATTAATCTACTCGACGAGATCTATATTTTATTAAGAGGCTCTCAGACTTAATTCTCACTAGAATATTCTCTAAAAATGTTTTAATATTTCTGTCCAACCTTCATCATTCCATCATTATCATAGGTCAATTTGAATCTTTCATTATTTAGGGATCATCAAAAAGTGATCCTTAATTGGAAAAAAAAATGTAATACCCAAAATCATCTACAATCAAGACAAAAAAATAAATAAACAGAAAAAATAAATAAAATAAATCCAATTAAATAATAAAAAAAATTAGATCATCTTGGCAATGCTCCCATACTTGGGATTTTTCAAGTTTGATCCTCAATAGTCCCCAGTGGAGTCGCCACTGAAAGCGCCCTCGATCCGCGGGGTGCACGGATCCGCTTTTGACCATTGAGGTTTGGGAGTCGCCACCTAGTTATTGTGGTCTAGGAACCAAACTGACTCTAACATGGATAAAAAGAACTAATCTACCACAAAAAATCTGGATTCGGGGATCATGTTAAGGGGTTGGAAGGTGTTAGGCACCAACCCCGCCCGGCCAATGTCGGTCTCTACTTATCCCAAATAAATCTACATCGCTAATAACAAATCTAGATTAAAAAAATAATAAAAAAAACTTACCTTTGATCTGCAAAAGTGTTATTCCCTCAGATCTGGTGAAAACGGCTCATTGTACCGTGTTCCTTACTTCGTTCTATCTCCGGATCTGATTTCTGATCTCCGAGGTAAAGTATCTCCTTCTTGGATCTGGGTGCTTCGAATTTGTTATGGATTTTTGGGATGTTTTTTAGAGGTTTTTGGGTGTTTTTTAGGCTAAAATCGGAGTAGGGGTGTTAGGGAAGGAGTTGGGGCTCCAAAATTAGGGTTTTGGAGGGGTTGTGGAGGCTTCTTCACCTACTTTTTCTAGGGTTTTTTCTTTGATACGAAAATAGGGTGTGGAGGCTCCTATTTATAAAGTTTTTAGAAGCATTAGGGTTTGATTAGGGTTTCTTTTTAGGGTTTCAATTAGGGTTTAGACTTTGGTCTCATGAGATGGACTTAATCATTAGGGTTTTGACTTTAGTCTTGTGAGATTGACTTGATTAGTTTAGATTAGGGTTTTGATTTAGGGTTTTGACTTTTAGTCTTATGAGATTGACTTGATTAATTTAGATTAGAGTTTTGATTTAGGGTTTTGACTTTAGTCTTATGATATTGACTTTAATACTTGACTTTAGTCTTACTTAGTTGACTTTAATTTTGACTTTAGTCTTATTTGATTGACTTTAATATATTAACTTTAGTCTTGCTTGATTGACTTTAAATTTTTGGAGAACCCCTCTCTATTATATCTTTAATTCTGTGGACCCCCAAACGGAAGGGTCCTTAAAGAAATATCTTGCGAACCATCAACAATTTTGCCTGAAAGCCTGATTGATCGATTTTTTTGTTCACATTTTAAAATTAATTTTATTAATGTTTCACTTTACATTATTTAATGATTTATTTATTAATTTCAAAAATTTTAATTATTAAAATTGTGAAATTACCATTTTGCCCTCGGAGAGGATTTTTTACGTTTTAAGTCATTTTTCAATGTTCCAGGATGTTTTGGAATCAGTTTTTCGTAAGGAATTCAATGGGAATGTTGGTTTTTATCATTTATGAATTTTTTTGTATGAAATGGTCGTGAACTTTATGAGGGGTATTTTCGTAATTTTGTCAAATTTTGTGAAAATTGGCGAAGTGATTTACTTGGTTTCGATTTGTTGTTTTATGTATTTGAGAGAGTTTTTCTAAGCGTAACGTAGGCTCTAGGGTTGTTTTGATGTTAGGGGTATTTTGATAATTTTGTCATTTTTAGTGATTTTTATCGTGAAGCTTATTTTTAGTCTGTAAGATGATGATTTCTATGTTTTTGGAGTCGTATTTTCCTAGCGTAGCGTGGTTTCTAAGGTTTTGTCAGTTCGAGATACCTCATCTGGATTTCTGAAACACATCTGGTAATAAAATAAAGCAATGGAATACATATCCATCATTGGGAATCATTGCGATCGGGTTGACGAGTTGATTAATCAGGCGGATGCAAAAATGGGGTGTCTACAAGTTGCCGCCAAGGGTTAACTTGGATTTTACTCAGATACCGCCAAGGGTTATCTGGGATTTTTCTCAGTTACCGTTGAGGGTTTTCTCGAAATTATGCTCAGTTTTACTCAATTATGCTCAGTTTATACTCAAATTATGCTAAAATTATACTCAGATTTTACTCAGTTTTCACAGTACACACACTTACACATTTGCACTTTTTAGTCAGGGAGAATTCTTTAAAATTCAAGGATCTGACATTGTCAATGAGAGTTTACGCTCAAGGACCTGACAACCTTTTAATTCGGGGAGAGTTTTACCCTCAAGGATCCGAACACCTCGACGAATTGCTAAATCAGACTGCAAAATGAACTGTTACTAGCTTTGGCATTCAGATATCACACTATCTACCAAAATAGATTTGCTATCTAGTTTGCTTCAACCCTCTGCCAAAGAGGGGCATCTATAGACACCCCATTTTTGCATTCGCCTAATTTATCAACTCGTCAACCCGATCGCAATGATTCTCAATGATGGATGTGTATTCCATTGCTTTATTTTGTTACCAAATGTGTTTCAGAAATCCGGATGAGGTATCTCGACTTGACAAAATCTTAGAAACCATACTACGCTAGGAAAATACGACCCCAGAAACATAGAAATCATCATCTTGCAGACCAAAAAGAAGCTTCACGATAAAAATCACTCAAAAATTAACCAAATTACCAAAATATCCCTAACCTCAAAACAACCCTAGAGCCTACGTTACGCTTAGGAAAACTCTTTCAAACATATAAAATAACAAATCGGAACCAAATAAATCATTTCACCAATTTTAACAGAATTCGACAAAATTATGAAAATACCCCTCATAAAGTTCATGACTATTTCACACAAAAAATTTCATAAATGACACAAACCAATATTTCCATTGAATTCCTTACAAAAAATCGATTCTAAAACATCTTGGAACATAAAAAACCGACTTAAAACGTGAAAAGTCCTCTCTGGGGGCAAAACGGTAATTTCACAATTTTTATAATAAAAAAATTCAAAATTAATAAATAAAGCATTAAATAATTAAAGTGAAACATTGATGAAATTAATTTAAAATTTTGAATTAAAAAATCGATCAATCGGACTTTCAAGTAAAATTGTTAAGGGTTCGTGAGATATTTCTTTAAGGACCCCTCCATTTGGGGGTCCAAGGAATTAAAGATATAATAGAAGGGGGTTCTCCAAAAATTAAAAGTAAATCAAGCAAGACTGAAATCAAGGTATTAAAGTCAATCAAGTGAAACTGAAGTCAAAATTAAAGTCAATTAAGCAAGACCGAAGTCAAAATATTAAAAGTCAATCAAATAAGACCAAAAGTTATAATAGAGTTCTAATTAAATAATAACTCTATCTAATAGAGTTCTAACTAAAAAATAATTCTACCTAAAACAATTCTAATTAAAACACAATTCTACCTAAAACAAGTCTAATTAAAACACAACTCTAATTAAAAGAACTCTAATTAAAAGAACTCTAATTAAATACTAACTCTATCCAAATCAACCCCTAAAAACATCTATAAATAGATGTGCTCACACCTTATTTTCGTATCAAATCATAAACCCTAAGAGAAGTAGGTCTAGAAGCTCCCCTAACCCCCCCATAAACCCTAGTTTTGGAGTCCCAACTCCTTACCTAACACCCCCCTTCGATTTTAGCATAAGAAACGCCTAAAAGCCTTCCAAAAATATCATAAAATCCGTAACAAACTTGAAGAGTTCAAATCTAAAAATAAGGAGATACCATGCCTCGGAGATCCGAAATCAAATCCGGAGACACAACGAAGCAAGGGAGTACGGTAGAATGAGCTATTTTTGTCAGATCTGAGGGAACAAAATCCTTACTATCGGAAAGGTATGAAATTTTTTATTTTTATTTTATCTAGGTTTTTAGCAATGTGATTTATTTGGGAAGTTAGTAGAGACCAACTTTGACCGGGCGGGGTTGGTGCCTAACACCTTCCAACCCCGTAACGTGATCCCCGGACTCTTTTTCTTTTTCGTAGATTAGTTTGCCTTTTTTAGAGTCAGTTTGGTTCCTAGACCTTAACAACTAGGTGGCGACTCCCAAACCTCAAAGGTCAAAAGCGGATCCGCGCACCCCGCGGATCGAGGGCGCTTTCAATATGGTTTATGTCTATTTGTGTATTTAACCAGTCAAATAGTAATATATGTTTTTGAGTTTTTTTTTTAAAATTTTTGCAAACCAATTTTCTTTGATAATTTGTTGTTCTTTTGTAGTAAAATTTTAAAAGAACCACTTTCACAGAGGATGAGAAAATAAGTCCTGTTTCAAAATAGATTTGTCTATTTGAGATTATTCTGGCTCATGTTCTATGAACGTTAGTACGTTGATTTATTTTGGTAGACTTCTAAAATCTAATTATGTTGGATTATATTCGGTTTCTTTATTCTTATCAGTTGAATATACTCGATAATAAATATGAGAAGGGACAGTTCTATACGTTCCGTTGTCTAATGATTTATTATTTGGATTTGAAGATGTAAAGGGCCTAGAGGTTGAGAATCTTGACACTAGATACAAATTAGTGTCTGAAAACGCCCTCGATACGCGGGGTGCACGGATCCGCTTTTGATTTTTGAGGTTTGAGAGTCGCCACCTAGTTATTACGGTCTAGGAACCAAATATTGACTCTAAAAAGTAAATAACATTAATCTACGAAAGAAAATACAAGTTCGGGGATCACGTTACGGGGTTGGAAAGTGTTAGGCACCAACCCCGCCTGGCAAACACTGGTCTTTACTTTTTCCAAATAAAACTACATTGTTAAAAGACCTAAATAAATAATATAAAAAAATAAGAATGAAAAATACCTAAATGATCACAACGATAATTCCCTCAGAGCTGGCTGAAGAGATTCCTTACTTCATTTTCGTTACTAGATCCGCTTTGGATCTCCAAGATGAAGTATCTTCTCCTTAGATCTAAGTGCTTCCTAATTTTTGATGGATTTCTGGGTGTTCTTGAAGGGTTTCTAGGTGTTTTTTGAGCAAAAGTTGGAGTTTAATGTTAGGTAAGGAGTTAGGACTTCAAAATTAGGGTTTGGGGAAGGTTAATGACTATTTGACCTACTTTTTCTAAGATTTATTTTTACCTACGAAAATAGGTTGTAGAGACCCCTATTTATAGATTTTTTTAAGAGCTTTTTAGATAGAGTTAGTGATTAATTATAATTATTTTAGATAAAGTTAGTGTTTAATTAGAATTACATTAGATAATTTTAAAGTCTAATTAGAGTTCTTTTAGATAGAGTTAGTGTTTGATTAGAATTATTTTAGATAGATTAGGATTTTGACTTAAGTCTCACTTGATTGACTAGGATTTAGGATTTTGACTTAACTCTTACTTGATTGACTAGATTTTAGGATTTTAACTTAAGTCTTAATTGATTGACTTGATTTTAGGATTTTGACTTAAGTCCTACTTGATTGATTTGAAATTTTTTATTTTTAATTAGGATTTCACTTTACATTAATTAATATTTTAATTATTAATTTCAAAATTTTTATTATTAAAATTGTAAAATTATCATTTTACCCTCGGAGATGACTTTTTGCATTTTAAGTTATTTTTTAATGTTCTAGGATGTTTTGGAATCATTTTTCATAAGGAATTCAATGGAAATATTGGTTTGTATCATTTATGAAATTTTTTGTGCGAAATGGTCATGAACTTTATGAGGGGTATTTTCGTAATTTTATCAAATTTTGTGAAAATTGACGAAATGATTTATTTAGTTTTGATTTGTTATTTTATGTGTTTGAAAGGGCTTTCCCAAGCATAATGTAGGCTCTAGGGATGTGTTGAGGTTAGGGGTATTTTGGTAATTTAGTTATTTTTTAGTGATTTTTATCATAAAACTTCTTTTTGTATGCAAAATGATGATTTCTAAGCTTTTGGGGTTATATTTTTCTAGCATAGCATGGTTTCTATAATTTTGTTAGTTTGAGATACCTTATCCGAATTTCTAAAATATATCTAGTAACAAATAAAGCAATAGAATAGTCATCCATCATTGGGAATCGTCGCGATCGGGTTGAGGAGTTGATTAATCAGGCGAGTATAAAAATGGGGTGTCTACAAATGCCCCTCTTTGGCAGAGGGTTGAAGCAAACTAGATAGCAAATCTATTTCGGTAAATAGTGCGATATTCGAATGCCAAAGCTAGTAATAGTTCATTTTGCAACCTGATTTAGCAATTCGTCGAGACGTTCGGATACTTGAGGGCGAGCTCTCCCCGAACTAAGATTTGTCAGGTCCTTGAGTGCGAGCTCTCACTGACAACGTCAGATCCCTAAATTTTAGAAAATTCTCCTTGACTAATGAAGCAAATGTGCAAGTATGTGTACTTAAAATCCGAGATAAATCTCAGAGGGTCTAAGTGAAAACTGAGTAAAATTTGAGTAAAATTCGAGAAAACCCTCAGCAGTAACTGGTTGAGCATAATCCGAGCAAACCCTCGGTGGCAACTGGCTGAGCATAATCCGAGCAAACCCTCTACAGCATCTGGCTGAGCATAATCCAAGAAAACTCTAGGCGACACTCGGTGGCAACTGGCTGAGCATAATCCGAGCAAACCCTCTACAGCATCTGGCTGAGCATAATCCAAGAAAACTCTCGGCGACATCTGGCTGAGCATAATCCGAGCAAACCCTTGGCGGCAACTGGCTGAGCATAATCCGAGCAAACCCTCAAAGGCAACTGGCTGAGCATAATCTGAGAAAATCCTCGGTGGCAATATGATTCGAGAAAGAATGGACAATTCTAGGAAAGAATGACTGGATCTAGGAGTTTTACTTTAAATACTCGGAGCAAAAGAGTATTGAACTATTTTTTGAACAAAATCAAATATAAGATTATAAACGCTTTTGTTTGAACTTCAAGATTTTATCCAAAAGTTTTACGAATTTAAAACCTGAGTTTTTATTTCTTTTAAACCTCAAAGGTTTTCGAAAAATTGTTATCAAGAGGGTAACCTTAAATTTGGGATTCCTTTTATCTTTTAGGATTAATATTGCTCAAAAATAAAATGCCCCCTAGTTTGACAGGAAACATGGCATTGGAGATAATTGAACACATCATGTAAAAATAAAAAATAAAAAAATGCCCCTACTATAAGGGGGGAAAGCTAAATATTAAAGAAAAAAGAAAATGCCCCTTGTATGAAGGTTTGAAATATTTGATTACCACAAGCGCAATAAAGATCCAACTTTTAATTTTGACATTTTATATTGAAGATTTTGAATAGGCTTAAGCAAATAAAATATTTCCTTTAGAGATTCATTATAGATTAATCGTAGACAATGTTCGTGGTTTCTAAGTCTTTGCCTAGTTTAAGTTAAGTGTTGAGTTTGATTATTCGGACTTCAAATGTCTCGGCTTGAACCTCCTGAGATTTTCTTCTATTTTTCTTTGTTGCTATAATTTTTGCCTAGATCACCTTTTCAGGTTTTCGATCTAGCGAGTTTGCTCTAACTTTTTCCTAGATAGCCTTTTCAGGTTTTTAATCTAACGAGCTTTCTTTTCTTTGTTTCTTTACTCTGATTGTTGCCAAAGTCGTCATTTCATATTTTCAACCTTGCGAGCTTGCCTTAATTTTTGCCTAAGTCGTTATTTTCGGATTTTCAACTTAACAGGTTTTTTTTCTTCTTTTTTTTCTTCTTTGAATTTTTTCTTCCCTTCTGAACTTCTGGAGTTACTATCTAATCATGATTTACTACCTTCCTTAACTTTTTCACACGGTACTTAAGAGGACTTTCATGGGTAAGCTTAGGACTGGATATAAAAAGAAAGGAATTTTGAGGCTCAAAAATCCGAATGCCCCTTGTGTGGCATTTTCTCTTAAATTCTCTTTTCCTTTGAACTTTTTTCTCTATTTGACAATATATTTATTTACTTTTTGTATAGGAAAAAAAAAAAATATATATATATATATATATATATATATATATATATATATATATATATATATATATATATATATATATTTGATGTGGTCGGGCCTGAAGTAACTTCTCAGGTTGTCTACGTACCCAAGACTTTTGGGATCAGACCAAAATATAGTTCGAATTTTCCCTCCCCTTGGTTGGGTGATCAGGCTGAGAAAGAAAAATATTTTTTTTTCAAAAAGGTTGCAAAGGGCTGAGAAAGGAGATGTTGAAATGGGTAGTAAGAAATTGATTCGGCTAAAGATGGCCTCTTTAAATGTAGTACCGCTTGATCTGGTTAAAGTTGGTTGACTCTAATAGTTCGATTCCATCGTCTTGAAGTCTGACAGCCTTTCTAGGTAATATTTTTTTATGATGAACGGACCCCCCCAATTAGGTTTAAACTTCCCTCTTGGGTCAAAGATAGGTGTCCGATTCTTTTTGAGTACCAAATCCCCGACTTGTAAGTGCCTGGCCTTGACCTTTTTGTCAAATGCACGAACGAATCTTCATTGATAAGCATGTACGTGGTATAGAGCTCTTAGTCATTTTTCTTCAATCAAATTTAATTCCTCATACCGTTGACAAATCCAATCCACTTCTGACAATTTATTTTTCAACAAGACCTTGAGAGACGGGATTTTCATTTCACCTGGCAAAACTGCTTCCATACCATATATCAAGGAATAGGGAATAGCTCTAGTGGAAGATCGTATTGAAGTGCAATATGTCCATAGAACAGTTATTTGATTGACTGACAATTATTACCGGACTTTGAACGGGACTTGGAGATTGGAGAAGCTGATTAGTGAAGGTGAGGTAGTCGGAGAAGATGGTTATAGAGGCTATGGGTAGTAGAGGAGTATTTTTTCAGATCTTTTTCGATATGGGAAATGGCTACACTTTGAGTTTGAGAAAGAATGGCTTCATAGAATTTGTGAGAAAGATTATGTTGCTTAGGCATAAAATGGTAATTTATAGGAAATATTTGTGATAGGATTTGCGTAGTTGACAAAGAGTCATACATATGCCTATCAAGGGTTAATATAATTTGGGTTGATTTTTAAATGTAATTTGACTTTGAAATTAGATAAAAATATTGAGGTTAGAGGGATTATATAGGATTTAGCTTTTCCTTTGCCTTTGACAGTGGGCTTTGCTTGAGTATTCATTTTTTTGTAGGAATTCTCGAGTTAAAAAGTCAATTAAATAATTTTGTGAACTGCTTATGAACTCGATGTCAAAATCAAATATAAAGAGGAATGCTTGGCATCATGTAAAAATTATTTTGAGGTAAGATTTTTAACATCTTTTTGAAGAACATCTTTGACAGATTTGCGTCAACTTTGATTAAAAACATACCTTCAGAATTTTAAAATACAGAATAATTGCAAGAATTTCCTTTTTGATAGTAGAGTAATTTTGTTGGCAATTATTCCAGATACCTGAAATAAATTGAACTAATTGTTCTTTGTTATTTTTTGGAGTGATTTGAAGGACAATTCCTCCATAGCCTAATTCAAAGGCGTCAATTGGGATGATCTTTTGATAAGATACGTGCAAGCATGGGATGATTTTTACCTTTGTTTGATCTTTTGAATAGTGATAGTGTGATCTTTAGTCCATGGCTATTTTTCCTTATCGTTTGATTTCTCTAATCGTGAAAAGAAAATTTTTTGTTCTGGAATTAATTCTTTGATAAAGTTTAGGACATAGTTTAAATATCCTAAAAATCTTTGTAATTGTTTTTTATTAGTAATTTCGTTGAAAAATTTGTTGGCAAATTCTATAACCTTGTTAGTGGGAGTTATTGTTTGATTTTCTATATTAAAGCCTATGAATTGGATTGAAATTTGAAAAAGTTTGATTTTTCTTTGAGAATGAACTAGGCCATTTTTTATGATTATCTCCTTGAGTATGCATAAGTGTTTCCAGTGTCGATCTATAAAGTTTGAGAATATCAAAATGTCATCTATGTAGACTAAAGAGAAATTTTTATAAGAATTGAATATATTGTTTATCATATTTTGAAATTTGTTGGGAGCATTTTTTTAGGCCAAAGAGCATTACATTCCATTCATAGTGGCCCAAAGGGACAATAAACGCAGTTTTGTATTTATCTTTTTCTTGAATTTGAATTTGTTGGAATCCAGATTTAAGATTAAATTTTGAGAAAACATTTGCATTTGAAAGCTGACTAATTAAGTCTTGTTTGTTTGGGAATGGAAATCTTATTACTTTTATGACTTTGTTTAAAAGCTTATAATTTATGACTAGATGATGAACTTCTCCCTAGTTTAGCAATGTTTTCAACATAAAAGGCTGCACAACTCTAAGGGGATTTTCATTTGTGTACGAGTCTTTTAGTTAAGAGATCATTTATCTCATTTTAACATAATTCTAAGTATCTGGCGTTCATTTGTATAGGTTTAGATTTTGTGGGAATTTTTTTTTTCATCCAAATCTAAAATGTATGGAAGAGATACTTTGTGAGTCTTTTCTATACCAAATTGCACTAGGGAGTTTTGAACAACATTTTTTTATTAGTGTTTGTTCAAATACCTTTTGCTTTTGAATAAAATATTGCGTAGATAATTTTTCTTAGATAGATTTTTGAACAAAGCTTTATTTCACAAAAGTTAATTGAGACTCTTTACTTTAAATTAGGTTAAAATCATTTGTAGTTTTCTTATTTTTGGAGGACTTACAAATTCAAATATAAAGGTTTTGTTTGTAGATTTGATTTTTGTTTCTATTCCTTTATGGGTGATAGAAAAGTGTTTGATTTCCATTAGGAAGGGAGTTCCTAAAATCATGTCTTGTTGAAGATCTAGAATTATAACAAATTTGGTGGGGTAACATATTTTATGCTTACAATTAGAAGCATTTATTAATTTATAATTTATTGTCATATTGAAAACGCTCTCTATTCGCGGGGTGGGCGGATCCGTTTTTGACTTTGGAGGTTTGGGAGTCGCCACCTAGTTATTACGGTGTAGGAACTGAACATCGACTTTAAAAGGATAAAACAACTAATCTACCAAAAAAAACTAAGTTTGGGGATCAAGTTATGGGATTAGAAGGTGTTATGCACCAACCTTGCCCGGCAAACGTCGGTCTCTACTATTTTCCAAGTAGACTACATTGCTAAAAAGACCTAAATAAAAAATAAAAAATATTTACCTTTATAATCGCAACGGTGATTCCTTCAGAGCTGGCGGAGAGATCTCCTTGATTAATATTCCTTACTTCGTTCTGTCACCGGATTCATTTCAGATCTCCAAGACAAAATACCTCCTTCTTTGATATGAATCTTTCTGATTTTTTTTTATGGATTTCTAAGTGTTTTTGAAGGGTTTCTGGGTTTTTTTGAGTTAAAGTTGGGGTTGGGATGTTATATAAGGAGTTAGGACTTCAAAATTAGGGTTTGAAGGAGGTTAAGGAAGTTTTTTGACCTACTTTTCTTAAGGTTTATTTTGACCTATGAGATTAGGGTGTGGAGACCCCTATTTATAGATTTTTTTTAAAGAGTTTTTTAGACAAAGTTAGAGTTAGATTATGTTTCTTTTGATAGTTTTAGAGTTTAATTAAAATTTTATTAGGGTTAGGTTTGACTTTGGTCTTATTAGATTGATTAGGGTTTAGACTTAAGTCTCACTTGATTGACTAGAATTTAGGGTTTTAACTTAAGTCTCACTTGATTGACTTGATTTTAGGATTTTGACTTAAGTCTTACTTAATTGACTAGATTTTAAAATTTTAACTTAAGTCTCACTTGATTGACTTGATTTAAAAAATAATAATTTTAATTAGGATTTCACTTTACATTAATTAATGTTTTAATTATTAATTTTAGAATTTTTAATTATTAAAATTGTAAAATTATCGTTTTACCCTCGGAGATGATTTTTTGCGTTTTAAGTCATTTTTCGATGTTCCAGGATGTTTTGGAATCGATTTTTTGTAAGGAATTCAATGGGAATATTGGTTTGTGTCATTTATGAAATTTTTTTGTGCGAAATGGTCGTAAATTTTATGAGGGACATTTTCATAATTTTGTCAAATTTTGTGAAAATTGACGAAATGATTTATTTGGTTTCGATTTGTTGTTTTGTGTTTGAAAGGGTTTTTCTAAGCGTAATGTAGGCTCTAGGGATGTTTTGATGTTAGGGGTATTTTGATAATTTGATCATTTTTTAATAATTTTTATTGTAAAACTTTTTTTTATCTGAAAAATGATGATTTCTATGTTTTTGGGACACATTTTCCTAGCGTAGCATGGTTTCTACAATTTTATTTACTTGAGATATCTCATCTAAATTTTTGAAACATATATGGCAACAAACAGAGCATTGGAATAACCCTCCATCATTGGGAGCCATCGCAATCGGGTTGACGAGTTGATTAATCAAGCGAGTGCAAAATTGGGGTGTCTATAGATACCCTTCTTTGGCAATAGATTGAAGCAAATTAGATAGTAAATTTATTTTGGTAGATAGTGCGATATCCGAATGTCAAAACTAGTGATAGTTTATTTTGCAATCTGATTTAACAATTCGTCGGGACGTTCGGATCCTTGAGGGTAAAACTCTCCCCGAACAAGTTTGTCAAGACCTCGAGCTTGAACTCTCACTGACGATGTCAGATCCTCGAATTTTAGAAAATTCTCCCAGACTAATGCAAAAGTGCATGTGCGTGCAATGGTGTGATGCTTACTGAGTAAAAATGTGTCAGGTCCTAAAGATCTTCTCTCACTAACAATAATGATTCAAAATTAAAATGTGCTTATGCAACGAAAGCAATTATGGTAAGGTTGAACAGTGAGGTAATTGTAGTCATAACATTGTAGAAACTTCTTTAAATCCTATTTGAAATTCTTTTTTAGAGTTCGAAAAATTTTGAGTCTCGTTTATCGGACTCGAGCTTATTGTAGCCACGTTTCTCGGGCTAAAGAACTTAAATAATCCTGTTAATTCATTCAATGATTCAAAAAAGTTGGAGTTTTGTTTCTCGAACTCAAAGTTATTAGAGTCACGTTTCTTGGGCTAAGGTTTATAGGAACTTAAACAATCCTATTAATTCATTCTATGATTTAAAAAAAGTTAGAATCTCATTTCTTAGACTCGAACTTACTAAGCAACATTTCTCGGGCTTAGATTTATAAGAACTTAAACAATCCTATTAATTCATTCTTTGATTCAAAAAAAGTTGAAGTCTCATTTCTCGGACTCGAACTCACTAAGTCACGTTTTTCGGGCTTAGATTTATAAGAACTTAAACAATCCTATTAATTTATTCTATGATTCAAAAAAAATTAGAGTTTCATTTTTCGGATTCGAACTTACTAAGTCACGTTTCTCGAGCTCAGATTTATAGGAACTTAAACAATCCTATTAATTCATTCTATGATTCAAAAAAAGTTGGAGTCTCGCTTCTCAGACCTTGACTAAGGTTTACAAGAACTTAAACAATCCTGTTAATAATTGGAGTCTCGATTCTCGGACTCTAACTAAGGTTTATAAGAACTTAAACAGTCCTGTTAATTCATTCTATGATTCAAAAAAAAATTGGAGTCTCGTTTCTCATACTCGAACTTACTAAGCCACGTTTCTCATGCTTAGATTTACAGGAACTTAAACAATCCTGTTAATTCATTCTATGGTTCAAAAAAGTTAGAGTCTCGTTTCTCGGACTCGAACTTACTAAGCCACGCTTCTCGGGCTTAAATTAATTAAAGACTCTGTATTATTGAGCTCAAAGATCGAGAGATTGGGCCTTTTATTGGCTTGTCATGTATCTAGATTCATAAGTATCTTCGTTGGACTTTTAAACTTTTGAATAAGATTTTCTTTTTGATCATATAATTAAGAATAAAATTTTGGAATCACAAAGACTTTCAAAAATGCCCCTAATTTCAAGGTTGGCTTTAACTGGAACTTGACCACAAAATTGATAGAATGAATTGCATAAGTAGCTATGGACTCTGATATATGACAGACAGAAGAATCGGCATTCCTTTAAATTTTTAAGACTCTTAAGATTATCATATGTGCAATAAGGAATTTGATAATTTTCTTTTGAGAAATGTTTAAGCTGAACTTAAAATCTTGATAATTATTGGAATAGAAGATCTTTCTCATCAAAGTAATCGATGGTTATACATTTTCCTTTAGTGAACACTTGAACAAGCAAACATACTCTTAAATTTCTATAATATTCAAAATGACTTCTGAGTTTCTTCGACTTTAATATTATTTTCATTGAATATTGTGGCTTGAATGGTTCTGTATTTCCTAGTTTCTGCACAAGCTTCCTTCTGAATTTTTTTTTATGAGACATTTTTCCTAATTTGATGATGCCTTAATTTTTGTCTAAATCGCCTCTTCAAATTTTCAATCTAGTGGGCTTTGTTTTTCTTTTTTTGATGATGCCTTGATTTTTACCTAGGTCGCATTTTCAGGTTTTCAACTTAGCAAGCCTTCTTTTATTTTAATGGTTTTTTCATAACTTTTGCCAAAGTCGCTATTTTTGGTTTTTAACTTAGCGGATTTTTTTTCTTCTTGATGATCTTAAATAATCAACTCGACAAATTCTTGGTTCCCTGCACCTTAATCGAGTCAATTAGCATTTAAGAAGACTTAATAGGTGGGCTTAGGATATGATTTAGAAAGAAAGGGTAAAAGGCTCGACTTCCTAAAATGCACCTAGTCTAATATTCTCTTTTTTTGTCATTCTTTTCTGTAAATTCTTTTGACTCTTTTTTTCTAATGCCCCTAGTTTGGTATTATTTTCTTTTCTGACAATTTTTTTAATGCCCCTAGTTTGGCATTCTCTTCTTTTGAATCATTCAATAGAGGATTTTCCTTTTGGATGGTACTTTTCTTAAGAGAATACATTTTTTTGCGTAACCGGGCCTAAAGTAACTTCTCAGGTTGCCTACGTACCCCAAATATTTCTTTTCTCTTTTGGGATCAGGTCAAAACGTAGTTCATACTAGACTTCCCTCCCAAGGTTGCTTAGTGTGGTTTAGAAAGAAAAGGCAATTGATGTTTTTAGAGGCTACGATGAGCTAAAGAAGGTTATTTTTTTCTTTGTAAAATAGGAAAATGGTTCGACTAAAGAAGGTCTTCTTTGGTGAAATACTACTTAATTTGGTCAAGATTTTAGGAACTCGATCTCCTGATTGCTTTGTCGAGTAAGGTCTTCTTTTGAGAAGGAGTAATCTTCAGTCTTCTTCTGAAAATGAGTAATCTTCAATCTTCTTCTGAGAAGGAGTAATCTTCAGTCTTCTTCTATGAAATTAAGTGTGATTGAGTTATTTATTTTTGACATTGACTCGTTCAATCCTTTCCAAATCTTGAAAGAAATCTCATATTATTTTGCTAATGAGAAAATATGATGAATCCCTTCTTGTGGGTCTTGGCAAATTTGTCGATGGTTTCAATTACATCATTCTTGACTGATAATCTTTGATTTTGAAATTCATCCTCAACTTTATGCCTTGATCTATTTTGGTGCAATATGTCAATATATCATCATGAGACCATGCAGGAATGCTGTTGAATTTCTCAAGTAAGTTTATTATTCTCTCATATTCCCCTAAGGATAATGTAGTACCAATTTGCACTTCTTGAGTGTACTCTTTAATTCCAATATTTATCAAGTTTGATTAGTGAACTCCAAATCAATCCTCATGTTAGATTTTATATTCAAATCGTTATTACACGCATGATAATCAGAAGCTTCTTTATTCTATTGGAATTAAAAAATATAAACTGACAAACTCGAGAATTAAAGAAAGACTAACGTAACTGAAATGACCAACTGAATTTAAAGATAGACGAAAATTGAACTAAAACTAAAAAGAAACTCATAGATACTTACCTACAAAGCGAGGAGGTCCTTTTGGGTGGATGGTTAGACCACTTGGACTTGACATTGGTATTTTAGAATGACGACTTTTTTGATATACCCAAAGTAGCATAAACGAGGGTTCAGAATGTTTAGGAGCAATTATCACCTGAGTGGAAGTACACCAAGATTAACCATTGATTCTGAAGGTTTGATTCTTAACCACATGATTAAAATTTTAAGATTAGCTTAAGTTTCGTGGTAAACATTTAATCCAATTTTACTATAAGTCTATAGTGACTAAGAAGGTGAGAAAAGTTAGTCACAGGTCCATTCCTAACTAGGATTGAACCTTTGATCAGATAAAATAATTTGACCCTAAGATCAAATCTTTTTGGTATAAAATAGTCTGAATCTTTGAAAGTAAAACCAATTGGTCCAATTGGTTTGGTGTTGATCAGTTTGATCCATTTGTTTATTGGGCCAATTGATTTACATTTCACACATTGGGTCGAACCGATATTGCGGGTCTAGTTTAAATGGTCTGGATCAGTCCGCCCACTTACCGGTTAGTTGGATTGATTAGAGCAACCCGGGAACACCCATAGTCAGTTCGGGTCGTGACCTATAGAGAGGCTCTTAAACTCTAGGTTTACTACGTGCAATGCAATTTATCCGGCCACCATTGTCCTAGTGCAGCTATATACCTCTCGAGCGTACTCAATCAGACAATACGTGGTGACTTGGTTTGATATACCGTATAGGTGATAATCTAAAACTTCAACCCGCTTCTCTGAAGTCAAAAGCAGCCAGTTTAATCCTCAGATCAGAGGTGGTACGTGATGCTTGAGTAAAGTTACTCTTAAATCACCTCTTTTCTAGAATAGACGTAGTCTATCCTCTTAGTACAGTAGTACATCAGAACAAGATCTCGCTTAGGCACTGATTTTGACCAAGAAGTGCAATTGATGTACTTATATTATCTTTGATATACCTATCGGTACGAGTCAAGAGTTATAGCTTTCATAAATGGTTTGGCATCCCACGAGGGGACCGACCACGTACTAGTACTATGTTGGCAAACGAGACATGTGACTATGCAGCTTATAATAGGTCAAAGGCTCAGGTCGCTCCAGCCTGGGTGTATCGATATACCTTTTAGAGTCACCTGATCAGACGCTACTGATGCCCCAATTTAATATACCCTAAAATACGTGACTAGAGTTGTGGTTTTCATGAATGACGTTGCATTTTCGAAAAGACCCTACCACGCACTAGTGCCACGTTAGCTATATGGGACATGCAAACGTGCAAAGCAATAAACGTGTCAATGGTGTGTGTAAAACAGGGTGGGGTGTGCCCAGGGCTTTTTCAAACAAATGGGCCTGATCATATCATCATACATTGATATCACATGAATATTAATCAAGATATTCAAAGCCTATTAGATCGCAATCAAAAATTGAAACAAACATATCATACATCTCAATCAAGATCATGGCAATGTTAGATAAGCAATGAACACAAAGATCAATAATTGGGTTCGATCGTTGAAGCAAGCATACAATTCTAAAAATATTTCTTTATATGGTCCAATCAAGGGTTATTTTGGGTGACCCTATACAAATTGAGATTCTCAAAGCCTATTGAATTGAGGTTAAAATATTGAATTGTTGAGATGAGGAATGATGAAATTCTCTTTTTTCTTTTTAAAATAAATTGATTTTTTTTTTAATTAAAAAAAAAACTATTGCTAATCATTACAAAAACCTGAAAACATAATCCTAAAAAAAACTCTACCGCCGCACCAATCTATAAATTCACAATCAAGTAAAGTAGTAATAAACATCACAATGTGATGCTACACATAAAAAATTGGTGTGACAATAGTGAATCTCAAAGAGAAACCAACTAAATAACCACTGTGTTTATCAGTTGAATTTTAGAAAAGAAATTACAACTTATTCAAACTATTATTTCTCATCCGATCTTGCTAGTTTTTATCCCCAAAAATTTTCAAAAGGGTTTAAACCCAACCTCCCCGTTCCAGCAATCACCAAGTCGGACTATCACTTAAAGGGTTACAATTCTGATGTTTGAGATCAGAGACATGGAAGAGCTTTCTCGAGGGTTTGATCAAAATTGTTGAAAGAAAGAAAAACAATAGGGTCCTGATAGATGGTCCGTCATCGTCATATCTGTTTTTTATCATTAGACTCAACAAGTTGGTTTTGATGATGATGAATTAGAAAACGAAAACTATTTCTGCCCTTCCTCTTCGTCGGTAAATCAATATTTCAACCGATGAACAAGTTCGATTAAAGCATTCATTCTCTCTCATGATCTCTAAAGTAAAACAGAATTTTAAAAGAAAGGAAAAAAAATCAGATCAGCCACCATTAACACTCTATTAGAGCTTGGAACGGAAGGGAAGTTACTTTCCCTCCGTGGAACAACCTCTACACAACCACGGTCTCAATTCACCCCTCCATTATAGACTCAACGATTACAAGATCTCCCATCTTAAAGGTTTGATTGAAAACGAAATACAGCAGGATTCTTGATTCAAATTCGAAATCCAAAATTAGATTTTTTTTAAACCGATGCAAATTTCTTGTAAAAAGGAAATTTTTTCTTCGATCGAGATCTTAATCTTTCATTTTGAATCAAGAATCTATCATTGATTAAGACTAGCAACCTAGAAATCTTTCTTCAACAGACCACAGAGAGGTTGATTTTTCGTTAAAATTGTTTTTAGATCGAATGGGTTTCAAAGGGGTTGTTAAATCTTTGAAAAAGAACAAAGAGAGGAGGGAGAGAGAGAGAGAGAGAGAGAAAGAAAGAGAGAAAAAAAAATGTTGTCTCTTTTCTTGCTGATTTTCGTCCTCTTCTTTCTGGAAAAGAAGATAAAAACAGTAAAAACTATTTTCTACTAACGGCACACCCACAAAAAAAAAAAAATTTTTTTTCTTGGAATCCTCCTCATCACAAATAACATTAAAAAAGATAATTTTTTTATTTCTTAGCGCATCACTCACAAATAATTTATTTGAGAAGAAGATGAAAAATAAAAAATCATTTTCTTCTAACGGCACACCACGCACAAAAAAATATTTTTTTTATGATTTTTTTTCTTGGAATCATCTCCTCATCACGAACAACATTAAAAAAATAATTTTTTTATTTCTTAGCACATCACTCACAAATAATTTATTTTCACAACTCGCCACCTATGCCTAGTGCAAAAAAAATTCATCCAAAATTTTTTTTTAAAAAAATCCATAACTCACATCCCAACCACCATCATTCCATCCTTAATTTATGTCAATTTGAATCTTTCATTATTTAGGATCATCCCAAAATGACCCTAGATTGAATCATAAAAAGTGATACTCCGAAATGACATACCCAAAATCAATCCAAATAATGTCAAGAAAAGATAATACAATCCAAAAATATAAAATAAACTAAATAATGAAAATGGTTCAACAACCATTTTTCACACTATTATCCTCTTGACAACCTGCATTATTTAGGGTCATTCCGAATGATCCTAGATTGAACCATAAAAATGTGCCAAAATAAAGTATTCAAAATCCAAACAAATGATCAATAATTAAGCCAAAAAGAATGATAAAAAAAATAAAATAAACAGATAAACAAATAACTAAAAATAAAATAAAATACAAGGTCATACCGGCAATGCCTCTCATACTTGGGACTTTTCAAGTTTGATCCTCAATATTTCATAGTGGAGTCGTCATTGAAAGCGTCCTAAATTCGCGAGGTACGCGGATCCGCTTTTGACTTTTGAGGTTTGAGAGTCGTCACGTAGTTATTACGGTCTAGGAACTGAACATAGACTCTAAAAGAATAAAATAACTAATCTATCAAAAAAAACTAAGTCCGCGGATCAAGTTAAGGGGTTGGAAGGTGTTAGACACCAACCCTGCCCAACAAGCGCCGGTCTCTACTATTTTCCAAGAAGACTACATTGCTAAAAAGACCTAAATAAAAAATAAAAAATATTTACCTTGATGATTGCAATGGTGGGTCCCTCAGAGCTCGCAGAGAATTTTTCTTGATTAATATTCCTTACTTCGTTTTGTCACCGGATTCACTTCAGATCTCCAAGACGAAGTACTTCCTTCTTAGATATGAGTCTTTTTGATTTGTTTATGGATTTCTAGGTGTTTTTGAAGGATTTTTGAACTAAAGTTGGGGTAGGGATGTTAGGTAAGGAGTTAGGACTTCAGAATTAGGATTTGGAGGAGGCTAGGGAAGCTTTTTGACCTACTTTTCTTAGGATTTATTTTGACCTACAAGATTAGAGTGTGGAGACCCCTATTTATAGATTTTTTAAAGAACTTTTTAGATAGAGTTAGAGTTAGATTATGTTTATTTTAGATAGTTTTAGAGTTTAATTACAATTCTATTAAGGTTAGGATTTGACTTTGATCTTATTAGATTGATTAGGATTTTGACTTAAGTCTCACTTGATTGACTTGATTTAAAAAAAAAATTAATTTTAATTAAGATTTAACTTTACATTAACTAATGTTTTAATTATTAATTTTAAAATTTTTAATTATTAAAATTATAAAATTATCGTTTTACCCTCGGAGAGGATTTTTTATGTTTTAAGTCATTTTTCGATGTTCTAGGATATTTTGGAATCGATTTTTCATAAGAAATTCAATGAGAATATTGGTTTGTGACATTTATGAAAAATGGTCATAAACTTTATGAGGGGCATTTTCATAATTTTATCGAATTTTGTAAAAATTGGCAAAATGATTTATTTGATTTCGATTTGTTGTTTTATGTGTTTGAAAGGATTTTTCTAAATGTAATGTAGGCTCTAGGAATGTTTTGATGTTAAGGGTATTTTAGTAATTTGATCATCTTTTAGTATTTTTTATCATGAAACTTCTTTTTATCTAAAAATGATGATTTTTATATTTTTAGGACACATTTTCCTAGCGTAGTATGGTTTCTACAGTTTTGTTTGCTTGAGATGTCTCATCCGAATTTTTAAAACATATCTAGTAACAAACAGAGCATTGGAATAACTATCCATCAGTGGGAACCATCGCAATTGGGTTGATGAGTTGATTAATCAGGCGAGTGCAAAAATGGGGTGTCTACACATATTAGTGCCATTAACAGTAGCAAGTGATGAATTTGTTGGTTCTAATACAATTCATGTCTGCTCTAGAGTCTAAGAGAGCAATAAATTTGTGATGATGATTAAGAAGAATAAGAGTGACTTGAATATACCATTTTTGATATAGATAATGAGTTATGGACCCTAAAAAGAGATTTACTTCATTTGTTTCATATTGAATATTAGGTTCTATTGGAGTATTATCACATTGGATAGTTTCTACTTGTAATTGTAAGTATTTTATTTCTGATTTGAGTTGGTTAACTTGTTTCTGAAGATTTTGAAGGGACAGGTTTTGGGGTTTTTTGTTATTCATTTTTGAAAATAAATGTTAGTTTTTTTTTTCATTATCATTTAGCCTTTGAGCTTGAGCTTTTTCGTGGACTATGGAAGTTGGTTCTTGATTAATTTTTACTAATATTTGTTTGAGGTATTTACTTTTGGTATGTGGGTCATCTATCTTATCTATTAATTTTAACATTAGTTCTTCATTTTGCTGTCAAAACATTAATTTTAAGATTCGAAGAACTTGAATTTTTATTTGGAAGATGCTTGGGGCAAACACAGTTTTCTGAAGAGTTTGAAAAATCTTTTTCAAGGTCTTTGTTTTCTGTATGATCAATAATTATTTGAATTTTGTTGACTTTTCTTTTAAATGTTTTGAAATGGCATTTATTTGCAAAGTGTCCTAGTTGACCACATTTATAACAATTCTTGGATTTTTCATTTGATTATTGAGTTCTTTTATTTTGGAATTTTCCTTTTGAAAAAGGTTTTTTTGTAATTGTTCTGGTTAGATCTAGTTTGATAATAAGGGGTATTATAAGTTATTGTTTTTCTAAAAGGTTTTTGTTTAGTTATTGTCAGTTAAACAATTTTGTGAACCGCTTATTAACTCGATGTCAAAATCAAATATAGAGAGGAATGCTTGCCATCATGTAAAAATTGTTTTGAGGCAAGATTTTTAAAATCTTTTTTAAGAACATCTTTGACAGATTTGCAATCAACTTTGATTAAAAACTTTTGATTCACAACATACCTTTTGAATTTTAAAACACATAATAATTGTAAGAATTTCCTTTTTGACAGTGGAGTAATTTTGTTGGGAATTATTCCAGATACCTGAAGTAAATCGAACTAATTGTTCTTTGTTATTTTTTTGGAGTGATTTGAAGGACAATTCCTCCATAGCCTAATTCAGAGGCATCAGTTTGGATGATCTTTTGATAAGTGTCATTTGGTATGTGCAAGCATGGGAGGATTTTTACCTCTTGTTTTATTTTTTGAATGGCGATAGTGTGATATTTAGTCCATGGCTATTTTTCCTTATCGTTTGATTTCTTTAATCGTGAAAAGAATAATTTTCGTTCTGGAATTAATTCTTTGATAAAGTTTAGGACATAGTTTAAACATCTTACAAATCTTTGTAATTGTTTTTTATTAGTAATTTCATCAGAAAATTTGTCAGCAAATTCTATAACCCTGTTAGTAGGAGTTATTGTTTGATTTTCTATATTAAAGCTTAAGAATTGGATTGAAATTTGATAAAGTTAGATTTTTCTTTGAGAGAGAAGTAGGCCATTTTTTATAATTATATCCTTGAGTATGCATAAGTGTTTCCAGTGTTGATCTATAGAGTTTGAGAATATCAAAATGTCATCTATGTAGATTAAAGAGAAATTTTTATAAGAATTGAAAATATTGTTTATCATATTTTGAAATTTGTTGGGAGCATTTTTTTAGGCCAAAGAGCATTACATTCCATTCATAGTGGCCCAAAGGGACAGTAAATGCAGTTTTGTATTTATCTTTTTCTTGAATTTGAATTTGCCAGAATCCATATTTAACATTAAATTTTGAGAAAACATTTGCATTTGAAAGTCAACTTATTAAGTCTTATTTGTTTGGGACTGGAAATCTTATTACTTTTAGGATTTTGTTTAAAAGCTTATAATTTATGACTAGACGATGAACTCCTCTCTAGTTTAGCAATGTTTTCAACATAAAAGGCTGCACAACTCCAAGGGGATTTTCATTTGCGTACGAGTCATTTGGTTAAGAGATCATTTATCTCATTTTGACATAATTCTAAGTATCTAGCATTCATTTATATAGGTCTAGATTTTGTGGGAATTTTTGTTTCATCCAAATCTAGAATGTATGGAAGAGATATTTTGTGAGTCTTTCTATACCAAATTGCACTAGGGAGTTTTGAACAACATTTTCTTATTAGTGTTTGTTCAAATACCTTTTGCTTTCGAATAAAATATTGCGTAGATAATTTTTCTTAGATAGATTTTTGAACAATGCTTTGTTTCACAAAAGTTAATTGAGACTCTTTACTTTAAATTAGGTTAAAATCATTTGTAGTTTCCTATTTTTGGAGGAGTTACAAATTCAAATAGGAAGGTTTTGTTTGTAGATTTGATTTTTGTTTCTATTTCTTTATGGGTGACAGAGAAGGGTTTGATTTCCATTGGGAAGGGAGTTCCTAAAATCATGTCTTGTTGAAGATCTAGAACTATAACAAATTTGGTGGGGTAATGTATTTTATGCTTACAAATAGAAGCATTTATTAATTTATAATTTATTGTCATATTAGTACCATCAGCAGTAGCAAGTGATGAATTTGTTGGTTCGAGAAATTCAATAGGAATTATTTCTTCTCTAATACAATTCATGTCTACCCTAGAGTCTAGGAGAGCAATAAATTTGTGATGATGATTAAGAAGACTAAGAGTGACTTGGGTATACCATTTTTTATTTAGATAATGAGTTATGAACCCTAAAAAGAGATTTACTTCATTTGTTTCATTTTGAAAATCAGGTTCTATTGGAGTATTATCACATTAGATAACTTCGACTTATAATTTTAAGTATTTTATTTCTGATTTGAGCTGGTTAATTTGTTTCTGAAGATTTTGAAGGGACAAGTTTTGAGGTTTTTTGTTATTCATTTTTGAAAATACGTCTTTCATTTTAAATGAAATGTTAGTTTTTTTTTCATCATCATTTAGACTTTGAGCTTGAGCTTTTTCGTGGACTATGGAAGTTGGTGATTAATTGGTGTTTACTAATATTTGTTTGAGGTATTTATTTTGGGTATGTGGGTCATCTATCTTATCTATTAATTTTAACATTAGTTCTTCATTTGCGATCAAAACATTAATTTCAGGATTCGAAGAGCTTGAATTTTTATTTGAAAGATGCCAGGGACAAACACAGTTTTTTGAAGAATCTGAAAAATCTTTTGCATGGTCTTCGTTTTTTGTATGATCAATTATTATTTGAATTTCGTTGAATTTTCTTTTAAATGTTTTGAAATGGCATTTATTTGCAAAGTGTCCTAGTTGACGACATTTATAACAATTCTTGGATTTTTCATTTGATTGTTGAGTTTTTTTATTTTGAAATTTTCCTTTTGAAAAAGGTTTTTTTGTAATTGTTTTGGTTATATCTAGTTTGATAATAAGGGGTATTATTAGTTATTCCTTTTCTAAAAGATTTTCGTTTAATATATGTTTAGTCTATCTTGTGTCATCGTCTAGAAGGATCTATTATTGGATTGAACCCAAATTGGTAGTAAATATCTCCTAATTCTTTTTTAGATTTTAACTTTTGATGTTTGAGATTCTTTTGTAATTTCATATTGTTACATAGTCTTAATCCTGTTAAATTAACTTGATGGATTATTTCTCTTATAGTAAATTGATCATAATCTAATATTGCATGGATTGAGGTAAAAGATTCTTAAAACTTTTCAACAAATAATTTAGGAAGCCCATAAATGAATTTTTCTTTCTAGAACATTTTATGTGAATTGTCTATTTTATATAGTGTTGATAGGAAGACATCTTTATACCAACGAAAATCGGTCAAAGTATGACATTTTAGGTTCATTAGTCTTTCTTTGTTTTTTCGATCAACATTTTCTACTCGTCCAAGAAAGTGATGGACCATATTTATTAAAAGGGAAAGTAAATAGTAAGGTTCTGGTCTATAGTCTATATCTGTCATTGTAGTGTCAGGTCATTTTTTTACTGAGTCGAGGATTTGATTTCGTTGTATTTGGAATAGATATTGATTTCACCAACTAACTAGTTGGTCAGAAAAGCTAACAGTTATAGCTAGACTAATATTTCTTTGGGGGTGTTTATGCATATGACAAACACTTGTATAAGTTAAGATGGAATTGTAGACGGTGAGGATTTGGTATTCTGATAAGCCATCTATGTTCCATACATAGATAGTGTTACCATCAAATTTTTGGCTGGAATTGTAGATTCTTCAAATTGAAGGTCTATAGGGGAAGGTCTTCTATAATAATTTTTATTTGATGTATATTGTTTAGAAATTTGTGGTGAGAAAAGTTTGTTTGTTGCTGGTTGTTGGCAGCATGTTTCTAAAGATTATGTTTTAGAGTGTGATTCTTCGGAAGAGAGATCTAAAAAGGATCCTTTAGATTAGAAAGGCCATTTACCGTTTTGGAAGTTGATGGATTTGAGTTAGTGGACTTTGTTCTATTTAGTATTTCGTTTATGAATTCTTTAGAGAGTTGGGAAGGGGGGAGGGGGGGGTGTTAAAGTGTTTTGTAAAGATGTATTAGGAAAAGGGTTCCTATTTCTTTGGTTATTATTTTTAGCCAAATGATTAATTTTTGTATGAGTTGTCAGTCTAGGGGGTTTCTACGATGTTTGATTTAGGTACAATTTTGTAATTTTTCTCCTAAAGTGTGTAAGTAGATATTTGTATAATTATTTTGTTCTATGATGTGAGAAAGATCATTTTGTGTACTTGGATCTTCCGTTTTGAATAATTTTTCTATTTTTATTGGTGTTGCTATGACGTCAAACTGCTTGAGAGATCTAAAAGGTAAATATGTTGAAGGTATTTTTTCATTTTTTGCAGTTTTCCATATTTGGACATTATTTTTTAGCATGTGGATAGAGTCGTTGTGTATTTAACCAGTCAAATAGGGATATATGTTTTTGAGTTTTTTTGTTATTCATTTTTGAAAATACATTTTTCATTATAAATGGAAGGTTAGTTTTTTCATTATCATTTAGACTTTGAGCTTGTGCTTTTTCATAGACTATGGAAGTTGGTGATTGATTGGTGTTTACTAATATTTGTTTGAGGTATTTACTTTTAGTATGTAGGTATCTATCTTATCTATTAATTCTAACATTAGTTCTTCGTTTGTAGTCAGAACATTAATTTCAGATTTGAAGAGCTTGAATTTTTATTTGGAAGATGTCAGAGACAAGTACAGCTTTCTGAAGAGTCTGAAAATTCTTTTGCCTAGTCTTTGTTTTCTGTATAATCAATTATTATTTGAATTTCATTGACTTCTCTTTTTAATGTTTTGAAATGACATTTATTTGCAAAGTGTCTTGGTTGACCACATTTATAACAATTCTTGGATTTTTCATTTGATTTGCCAACATTTATAAGTGTATTGGTTGCACTAAAGTATTTGACTTTAACACGTCTCGATCTTGCTCATAGTGTCAACTTTGTTTACCAACATATGCATGAACCCACTAATGAGCATTTTCTATCACTCAAACGAATTTTAAGATATGTTAAATGTGCCCTTCATTGTGGACTACGCTTTTATGCTAATAGTCCAATTTGCCTTATT